>NC_068367.1:31678225-31738225 GCF_020536995.1 Dreissena polymorpha
GATTAGCCTGTGTGGATTGCACAGGCTAATCTCGTACGAAAGTTAACGCGCATGCAATAATCTCCGTTTTCCCAGAGTGATGCTCAGATTTACATGAGATTGAACCACAAATAGCTGTGTAGATTCTTTTTCTGTAGCAGTATAAACAGTGTGATGTACTATTTATTTAGGTATTGTCTCTGAATTGTCAATCAATTGTTTTTTTAAATTATACTTTTAATTGTATTCGTTTGTAATTTTTCTGTGTGGCCTCTGTATAGTTATGTAACTTGTTTGTATGTGGCATGTACGGAGATTTACAATGTACAGAGGAGGTTTGTCAATCATTCAAATATTAATTAAGAAATAGGTTTAATAAGTACTGTATATGAGCACAGGCAGCAGTATCATAAATTTGCCCCCCCCCCCGGAACCCTACCCGTGGTTATTTTTTCAAACTATGAATTTTTGTCAATATTCGTTGTTGAAAAGTCAAACCATACACAATAGGTGTACATTTAACAATCTGGAACCCCTGGGGTAAGCTCGGGGGGGGGGGGGGGAGGGTAGGGTTTCGGGGGGGGGGGGTAGGGTTCCGGGGGGGGGGGGTAGAGTTCAGGGGGGGGGGGCAAATTTATGATACTGCTGCCTGTGTATATGAGAAAGTATATTCACTTTAAAAAACGAAATTATTTTGTCTTATTTGCGCAAATTATAAAAATACAGTATATTATTTATGTAAACATTGATATATGAATGCTTACGTATAGCCACAAATAATTAACTCGAAGGTTTGTATTTTATATTAAAGCACAAGAATGTCATGTTATAAATCTTCAACTGTTATATAATATTATTAATTAGTTGAATTCATATTGGCTTTGTTATTGAGCTGAAGACAGCCGTAATGCGGCCTCAGGACAATACGGCTGTCTGAAGCTCAATAACAAAGTCAATATGAATTTAACTAATTAATGACAATTTTATTAATTAACTTTATAATATTATTCAGTATAGCCGAAAGATTCTTTCTATACATTACATGATGCAGGAACACAATTTGACAGGTCGCGAAATTATGCAATAATTTACCTGAATAACATCCCAGCCACACTCGATCCAATACCGTTGTTTTTAATACAACTCAGAAAGACAATAAGGATTGACAACTTACTTATTGCCATCAGGAATTGCATTTGAAATGTATAAATCCTCCATGATTTCGAATTAGTTTTGCTTCCGACACTTGATAATTGTTGATTGTAGCGTTGTTATTTATGAACGCTCAAATATTGAACCTTACTGTTGTGGTAACACTGCACTATTCTTATTGTCGAAACCCTGAGCTTAAAATAATATGATTATAGGTGCTACGGGCAAAAGCTTAAAAGATGTCTTTTTTTTAGTTTGCATATTGATTAGAAATAAAAGCCTGCACATTTTAATTGAACAATCCAGCTCCCAAAAGGTAATTAACCAAAAACATGTTTTAAGATTTCGGCAATGGATATAGCAACCACTAGTCTTGTTTAGAAACGTTTTATTTTACTGTACTGCCCCTGGATTTTGTTCACGTCATCGTGTCTTCGCTTGTCAATTACGTCATAAAATACTCTTTCTCTGTTCCTGGCTACATTGACTTTTGTGACATCATACACCTTTCACAGTTGTATTCTACATGCATAGGTCATTGGGTTTATAGCGTTAAATTTTCATTTTATTTTCTCTCTGACAGGCGTTTCTTGTTTGATTTATTTTTTAGCAGTCACATAAACATCCAAGCATTGTAATATGGAACTTTTACACCCATTGTTACTTCTTCTTCCTGTATGTGCGCGATGATGATCTGAAATATTAACTTCATGACGCTATATTCTAAAATCGTTTTTTATAAAGAAGGAATGTAGTTGATACTTGTAGATTCATTTCATCGTGCCTCAAAAAGTTGTAAATCTGTAGCTCTGGTATCTTTCCTACTATTGAGTAATTAAATGGTAAATAAATTGAATGCGTTTTAATTCCCTTTTGTTATAGTTTAATTTGAGTTACAATGCTATGAGGTTAAATTTTATTTACACGTAAATGTATCATGAATATTGCTGGGCCAAGTGTGAGGTTGAGCACTCTATAACCGGTTAAAACCCCCAATGCTTTGCATTGACCGTTCCACGGCGGTGACCTCAGCTTTATTCATTTATGTGTTTTGTATGTTGATTTGTATTGTGCTGTTTTGTGCTGTTCTGTACTGTTTTGGCAATTGGTCACTTGCCTTAAATAAAGGACCAACTAATTGTGTAAAATGAGAATTCAATACTGCTCCAGCAGCTGGAGTTTCACTTCTTTATATATTGAATTGCACATCAGTTTGATGTGTGCTGCGTGGACCCGTACACATCTTCGATGTTGTTATATTTTCAGCCTTCAGAGGCTGGTAGCGGTATTGCTATTTTCATTATTTTTAGAAACCTGTTTAAGACCTTTCTTATACTTAGATTCTTATACATTCTCTGTATTTATAAAGTAAACTTGTTGTTCATCAATTGAGAGTTCTGCAGGTTATACTGAATTTTTACAGACCATTATCTGACAAGCTGCCTTTTACTATTTTATGTATGTTGAATTGGCAATGTGTATTAATGTAACAATAAGATTGGTGGTTTCGCCAAATTATAAACTATATAAGGACAAATTAATAACAAAAACCCTAAAGTTGTTCTCTACCCATTGATAATTCTGATTACACGTAGTATTTATTTGCCGTATAATTATAGACAACATTTTTTTCTAAACCTACAGTCAAAATAAGTTTACTTCGAACATCTTTCATTGGAGATAGATTGCGGCAGGGTTCTAGTTCGCAGCGTAATCGAGCTCCGTGTAATCGGTATCCAAATAATAAGTGCAACTCCAGGAAGTGTTTATGTAGCAAGTTTTTAAATATGTCCTCTTTTATTCTTTCATCTGTTAATAACCGCAAATTTTCAGTTAACATTAAATCCGATGCCTCATGAAATTCTATGCATGTAGTGTATGTCATTACTTGAAATGTACCCTGTGGTGGTGCGCAATACGTTGGGCAGACTGGTAGATCACTTAAAACACGTTTAAGGGAACATTTTTTAAAAATTAAAAATAACAAATAGATTTAACAACTTTATTTATCAGCACTTTAATAAAACAGGTCATAGCGTAACTAATATTTCTATGATAATGGTACTTCAAATCAGTACCAATTAAATGCAAGGTGCATGTCGGAATTTGAATGGATTAAACGTTTGCAAACAGCTTACCCACTTAGATTAAATGGTAATATTTTAAATGTTGGAACTATTTCTAAAAATCTATCAATTAATTCATTTTCTCTGTTTAGTAAAGGTCTAAGAAATAAACGTTCACACGGCATAAGGAAAAATGGTAACATAAGGCGTAAATTTAAACGTCTGCTTTCTTTAAATGACTGCTACACATGATTACAAAATGGTGGCAAACATAAATTACTAAGTGCACTTTGCTCTCTTTCTGTTTCTTCGCTGTCGCATATTGATAAGGAATGTCAACTTATTTTACTTCAATCTGACCCACTATATGAATGTGCTTGTATTATTGAATCTTTCACTGACTACTATCTTATACCTTTTATTGAAAGTGCACATAACAAAACTAGAAATCGTATCAAAATTGAGTTTTGTAACAAAGGTCTTGATTTAATTGATCTTCCAAAAATATTCAATGATAACAATGTGAGCCGGTTGATACCCCCTTATTTCCGCAATACTGAATCACCACTTATAAGCTACAAATATAATAAACCTGTTAGAAGTATCGTTTTTAATTATAATTCTATTTCCACAGATATTAATGTAATAAATTGTCCTACATCATGTGATTGTTCTAGTTCAAAAAATATATATGGTCCAGTTGGACATGTTATTACTGGGGACCTTAATTTCATTCAAAATAATAACCTTAGAAAATTACTACGCAGAGGCCCTAAATATAGACTGCCTATTCCTGTTGATTTTGATGACTGCATTAAGAAAATCGTAACATCCTTACAGGATTATTGCACTAAATGGTGCAAAAAGGAAAATGCTGAAATTACTGCACTTAATGAATGGAAAACAAAAGTTTTTAGTTTGGCCATGAATAAAATATATTTTTATGATACAAATCCTTTGGCCTTACCACAATCACCTAAATTTAATAAACTAAATCTCTGTAAATTGCTGGAAGACTTAAAATCTAAATTGGTCATAGTTCCTGAAGATAAGGCTGCTAATAATGTTATAATAATATGACGAGTGTTTTCTGTTCAAACTATTACACAAGAACTTTCACAAACTACATCATATTGTGATTACAATAAGAAACCTAATGAAATTATTGCCGACCATATTGCCGAACGCACTAAATTAAATGTTACAGTCAATATTACTGACGAGAAATTGCCATCACTTTACTGGATACCTAAATTACATAAAACGCCGTATAGCAGTCGTTTTATCGCTAATTCAGTGTCTTGTACCACCAAGCAATTATCAGTGTATCTTACATCTGCATTGAGTGCTATTAGATATCATATAGATAAATATTGTAATAAAGTTTATAAAATAGTAATATTAACCTATTAAATTGATATTGTGGGCATTTTTCACTGTTGAACAAAATTGTGTCTTTGTGTCGTATGAACACATCTGCATGAAAACTACATTTAGACTGACATCGTACATCTAATCATTTCTGTCGTCAGTTGTCAAAACACCTATATACTATTTGATTCCCATAATGTCGCTTTAATGTAATTACCTTTTTTATACGTTTGATTCTCAATTTTTAATCACCTAAGCTTGTTTTATTAGTATTTCAATTTTACAGTACTGCCCCTTTCATATTTTTATTCATTATTTTACTGTACTGCCCCTGGATTTTGTTCACGTCATCGTGTCTTCGCTTGTCAATTACGTCATAAAATACTCCTTCTCTGTTCCTGGCTACATTGACTTTTGTGAAGTCATACAACTTTCACAGTTGTATTCTACATGCATAGGTCATTGGGTTTATAGCGTAAAATTTTCATTTTATTTTCTCTCTGACAGGCGTTTCTTGTTTGATTTATTTTTTAGCAGTCACATAAACATCCAAGCAATGTAATACGGAACTTTTACACCCATTATTACTTCTTCTTCCTGTATGTGCGCGATGATGATCTGAAATATTAACTTCATGACACTATATTCTAAAATCTTTTTCTTTAAAGAAGGAATGTAGTTGATACTTGTTCGCAGTTTCATTTCATCATGCCTCAAAAAGTTGTAAATCTGTTGCTCTGGTATCTTTCATACTATTGAGTAATTAAATGGTAATTAAATTGAATGCGTTTTAATTCCCTTTTATTATTGTTTAATTTGAGTTACAATGCTATGAGGTTAAATTTTATTTACACGTAAATGTATCATGAATATTGCTGGGCCAAGTGTGAGGTTGAGCGCTCTATAACCGGTTTAAACCCCCAATGCTTTGCATTGACCGTTCCATGGCGATGACCCCAGCTTTATTCATTTATGTGTTTTGTATGTTGTTTTGTATTGTGCTGTTTTGTACTGTTTTGGCAATTGGTCACTTGCCTTAAATAAAGGACCAACTAATTGTGTAAAATGAGAATTCAATACTGCTCCAGCAGCTGGAGTTTCACTTCTTTATATATTAATATCAAGTTTAATGGTTGTTCACTTTTGAAATAAACAATATTTAAAATTTCTATCTTAAAAACCTCTTGAATAGATAAAAGTAACTGAGTTTAAAGTAAAATAAATGTTTAAATATCAGGATAAATTTTATTATAAATTGTTGGGCATCTTTAAATCACTTGCATAACAACATATATTTTATCTATCTTTACATGTGTCTATTTACAGCAGTGTGACATCCATGATTTCATCTAGACCCTTCTAGAAACGAATCACTGAATGACATTTTTTGACAAACATGCATATGCGAAGTTGTTGTCCACCAAAAAAGAAAATCATTTCTAAACAGTCAAAATATAAATAATGTATTTTATTATTAAAATTGTGTTTTATGTTTCTTGAACATATGCAGGGATTTCAAAATGTTGGAGACGGTAGATGAAGTAGAAGGGGGAAATGATCTTTTTTTTTTACTTAAAGCGAGTATATTATATGATTTCAATGTCAACCTTGTATTCTTCCTTCCTTACCCAACATATAAATATGACCGAAGAATTTTAAAATAAATTAATTCAAAATCCTCATATGGTACCATAAATCAAATAGTGTTTACTACAGTGAAACAAGCAAGTAAACACCCATACAGAAGGAGTTTTTTTCTGTACAGCCTAAATTTATTTACTATTAAATACACCTTTTCTTTCATTTATTTTCTGTTACTACTTCTCCTGATTTTTGTTGGTATTCAATTAAAGCCAAAAAAGTAAACACAACAATGATTCACGGGTAATTGAGCTTGAAAGTGGTCTTATTCTTTACCCTAAGGTGTATGCTCCATGCACTTTATGGGAAGAAGTAGAAGAAGGAATTTAAAGCCATTGCTCATGACATAAAACTGATGAAACATAAAAAAAACATAAACATAAAAAACAGAATGATGTGTCAATTTATTATTTATGCAAGAATAAAAAAGCCATATGTCGAAGATCCACAGGCATTTTTGCATTTAAACTATTCACAATATTGCCACTATATCATGGGACAGAAAAATTAACATTCGATTAACAATATATATTAAATTCTTTAGTAAAACATGCTAGTTAATATTTGTAAAAGTTTCATGTCTTGCAAGAAGTCTTCAAAACACAATAATCCCAAAACTGAGTGCGCTTCATTGCCTGTGGCATGCTTTTTATTAACGACTAGACTTTCCTTAAAAAAGTATATAAAAGCATGGGCACTATTAGTATAAACATAACTTTAACATGTTTGCTATCTGCTAGTTGTTTATTTCACTTCTCTTTGACTATTGTTTGTACATCTTTTATTTGTTATGCTGAAACTGCTTTTTGATGACATACAGACACTCTTCATAATAACTGAAGTTTCTTTACAGTCTATTTATGTTACATAACAATAACCCAACAGAACTATTGAATATTTCAAGGCCACAATTGCATGATTTCCATCACTGGCAAGTTTGATAGATCCAGAATGGCATCGTTGTTGAGTATTTAGCATCCAGTCAGTTTTGCTGCGCAGAATAATGTATGGAGTGTGTGACGCCCAGTGCTTGACAGACTATCTTCTAAAATATCAAACAAAAGAAAAATCAATAAAATACACATTTATAAGGCAATATCCTATGTTTATGTAATCACAGCTTTTTTACAGTATGAACCCGTTTACTGTAGTACAAAATATTCCATAACAAGTTTAAATATTGTTTACACACATTCACAGTTTGGTACGAAAACAATGGAGTACAAGTTGGAATATTGTTAACAATCACAGCGTATCTTTACAAACTAAAGAGAGAGGATCTTTGAATAATCGTGTAGAATATTCTTAAGAAATATAACCAAAACGTGAAATACATGGATACTGTTTTTGTTTAAATAGTTTTAATGAATAGCCATAGATAAAACTAATCTCAAAATCGGCGAAAAATTGCTATGTGACGAAAGCAGTATCCGTTTTATAAAAGGTAATCTTTAATAATTAGGGATGCAAGAGGTTACACAAATGATTAACCGGTTAACCTTTTTCCGTAACCGGTTATTAACCGGTTAATCGAAACGCCGAAAGTGGTTAAACTCATTTAGAGTACGTAAAATATGTCATACCGCTTTGTAGAAACAAAAGTAATTTCAAATTTGAAATCGCTTGCGTGGATAACAATCCAGTTTCGTAATAAAATGAATTATAAAAAAATATTTTCATAATTTTGAAAACAAATGCTATATATTTTATTTAGTTTTCCCGCGTAAATGCATAAGAGTAAAAAATTAAAGAACTACACAATGTTCATTTTCACGTGTTATTAACTTATTTTTGGTTTGGCCGCTTCGCGCCGTATCGCTCACAAAAATGGTGTGTTTCTTTGTTCATTCTGTTATAGTTTTTGAAACTCAAATTGGCTTAATATAGAAATGGTTTTCCCTTTCAATTCGATGTAAAGTGGGTCATGTGTGTTCAACGAATCCGCATCTATTCTTATTCGCTAATTGCATATTTTGTTGCTTGCATTTTAGCGTTTGTAGCCGAAGTAGTATCGTTTGATTTTCATTATACAATATAAAAAAATGTGCGTAAAATAAAGGACACACATAAAATTAATTTTAAACGAAATGTAAGTTGAATATTTAATATAATCAGTACATTTATGTAATAGCGAAGTAACTAAGTATTATGATCTCAAAACTGATAGTTACGTATGTTTGTCGACGTACCATAGCGCGCACATTTTACGCAATTAAACAAATACTAAATTTTACGGGTTTATTAATTTTTAATATTTTTAATTGATGTTTAATTATTTAAATAACTAATGATTTGCTTTCTTAAAAAGAACTTTCATCGGACGGTAATGGTGGAATCATTGGACGTAAATTATCATAATGATATTAATTTTTGATATAAAAAACGACATTAACTCGTCAAGATTTTAACTACGATTTCAATTCGTGGTAAAATTGTTACTTATAAACACGGTATTTTCGCGACCAATCAGTGTTGGATATTGGTTAACAAAACATCAAAATAAGCCGTCAAATGTCTCAACTGTTTTTTATCGCGAGTTCAATAAACGTGTAAATTACGTCTTCGCTATAAGCTCCCACTCACCGCAGTTCGCTAGTTAAATTTTAGCGAGTCGAAAGACCAGTAGCGTCAGTTATCAAAACGTACCCCTTATTTGTTATCACGAAGGTATTGATTAATTGCTTGATTACTTTGACGGTTGACACGTTATTTATTACAGTGGATGGTGCGTCATGTTGTTTTAACTGGTCGCCCGCGCAAGTTGGCAGTATGTCACGCGAAAAATGTAAAATCGTACGAAATATTCACTGAAAAAAACATAATCATATATTTTTTCCAGGTTAACCTTTTCCCTTAAATGTAACCGGTTAACTGGACGTTTCGGTAGGTTAACCGGTTAACCGGTTAACCTCTTGCATCCCTATTAATAATACATTGATATTTTCTGTAACCAAATACAATAATTACCAACCGATTTTTAATAAATTAAGTGGTTTGAGGCCTAAATCTTTATATAGTGATTTGTAACCTTTTTTATGAAAATAAATTAGAATTGAAAAAGTGAGTGCAGACGAAGTTAAAACCAGTTAAAATTAGCTAAAATGCTGAAAAGGTAAATCGCAATAACGTTAAATTTGTCAAATAAACGTTTTCCTCGTGGATAACAACCGCAACTTACCCAACTATTGCTTATGATCACGGGAAAAACTGCTTTCTGAGATCGAATGGTAAATGCGTCGCGAATTCTGACAAGTAAACAGTACTGTACGGTGTCGTTATTCACCGGACGCTGTATGCGCAGTGGTTAGCTCCCCATTTAACATTTGAGAGCTCAAATAACGCCGATGTTCATGAATTCAGCGAATCAATTTTTGTAAACAGTTTTATTATTTGATTTGTGAGGATAATAATAACATTAAGATATTGAATTAATCGGATCAAATAAATTCGCAACTAAACAAACGGAGGCAGAACATGGACAAGATAAGTATATAAGGGAGATTATTGCATCGCGAAAATATATGTCGCGTGACGAAAATTTTTGAGATGCATTCCTTGTCTATTTTTTTGTCTAAATTTCCATATGTATGAACGGTCAACGCCCGCTTCGCGGGCTTTACCCGTATAAGGGGCTGAGTACTTTAAGTATATTTTTAAAGGTTTAAACTTTTGCACCAAAACTAAGCATACAACTTCAAAATGGCGTCCACAATTGTCGAAATTTTAGATTCTCATATAAGACCGAGTTTTCCCTGCTTTCTGATTGGCTGAATCTCGTATTGGCAGCCCTTTTTCCGTATTGGCCGTGTTTTTTTTCCATATTGGCCGCCTTTTTCTCGTATCAGGCGAGTTTCGAGCTTTATTGGCGAGGCTCAACTTGTATTGGGCGAACAAATTGAACACATTCTCGTCTAATATTATAAAGTTAATTAATAATTGCTTATATTGCTATGGCTGGGCAGACACTATTGCTTCTCTATTCATATTTAAGCCTCTGTTTGGGACTTAATTTATGTGCGTAAAATGTCATCCCAGATTAGCCTGTGCAGTCCACAGAAAGTAATCGGACAAAACCTTTCGCCTTAAATTTATTTTCAAAAATAAGAGACTTCCTTTAGACAACAAAATACCATAAAGGCGCAGAGTGTTGTCCCCTCTTATTCTGTGCAGACTGCAAATACTAATTTGAGACGACACTTCGCGCATATGCATTTAGCCCGTTTTTTTTCAGAGTTACTTATTTTTTATTTGTAAATTGAAGCTGCAGTTCTTGAAAAATGTCTGTATGTGCATTAAAAATGACGAACATTCCCTGATAAAGGACTTTATATGCATTTGTGTACTACGTTATTGTAAATGTAACCGTGTATTTTTACGCTTTCTAAATACCTTCTGTACGGTTCTGGTCTGTATGATATTACACCTAATACGGCTTATTGTTAGCGGGGCAATACAAGAATCCACTTTTTTGTCAGTGTTGTTTGTCCGTTCGTAGTCAATGTTTTGCAGACTTGTGAAATACACTTTCTGATCATGAATAAACAGTGCAGCCTCAAGAATGGTATCTTTTTTTATTTTCTGTTTAATAATTATGGCATGTTTGTATATTTTTTATATGCTCACGCGTTTCTTAAAACTATACACACTACATAATTACATTTTGCGTAGAATATTCTGTAAGATAAAATAACGCATCTTTCGTGGACTTGATACAGTTTAAGATCGATTGAAGTTCAATGTAACAGTGGAGTAGTGGATATGGACTCCTGACCTGCAATCACGTGATCTTGAGTGTTTTCCCAAATGAGAAGTCACAGCGCCATTGAGACATCAAGTACTTTTAGGCCCGGGAAAGGAATTCGATCATGTTTTGATAAGCCACGTACTTTCATAATTGGTATTGTGTGCAGCTTTGACCTTCAGTCATTGTTCCTTGTTTGTTGTTTTATTTGGAGGACGAATGTACAATAAATTAATAAATTACGTTTGTGTTTTGTTTGCGGCAAATTTATTAGACATTTGCATAACAAGAAAAAAACTTTTTCCAAAATGTGAACATGTCACATAATGAAACAAACTAAATCATTGAAACACCGACTTAGTTGCAAATCAATGAATTTTCTGAACAGTAAATACCTCACGTAGTTTCACATCAGTGACTAATTTGTATAGTTTATATCAAAATAATTATCTTAAATGGAGGCATAGCATCGAGAGTGTCGTCCCTGATTAGCCTGTGCGGATTGTTCTGGCTACAGTGGGACGACACTTTACGCACTTGCATTAAACCCCGTTTTTCCAGAGCGAGGCTGTTATCAAGCAAGATGCTCGCGACTCTCCCTGTAGAAAAAGCAAGCATACGCGTCTATTCAAATAATTTTGTACATAATTACCACAACTAGAAGTATTCGTATCCTTTAAATTAGAAAATACATTTACTATCTTGCTATAATCGTTCTTAATGGCCCTATAAAGGTGACGATCCGTAATTATTTACCGATTTTTAAATATTTTTTATATATTTTATTTATAAAAGTTATCAAAAAACAATATATATATATATATATATATATATATATATATATATATATATATATATATATATATATATATATGCTATTGGACATTACCATAAAAAATGTGCAATACAACTTGTTTTGAGCTCATAATACAGTGTCCTCCAAGTCAATTGTGTTTACAAACAATCAGTTTTTTTACATCGCTGTTCATTGTGTCACACCGGTCTTACTGACCTGTGTGAATGCGCGCTAAGCATTGTGGGAAACGGACTTTTTTACATCATGGCATTGGTAAACTTAATAAACAAGGAAGTGAAAAATGGAAATTAATTATTATCAAAAACAGGCCCCATCAAATCGGGCCAGCTGTAATATATATTTGGATGCAGTTTGTGCTTCAAAAGGAGCCACTTATCATGTCAGTCTATTGTTTGTAAGAATCACTAAACACGTAACTTAGACTAACTAAACACGTTGCAAGACTGTATCTTCGAAATTGTGAATAAATCTAAATCATAAATAAAAATTTATAATTAAATACCTGCTGAAATTTGAGAACGTAAACGATTTAAAATAAAAGCTTTGAACATTACAAGGAATCTTACATGTAGGCCTAATGTGTGACAGGATTAATCAGAGATAAAATAAAATGGAGTTCGAAGGATCTAACATTTTGAGGAGGACGTCATGGTATCTCGGACATTTGGCACGTTCATATATTTATTTGGTAGACACTGAAAATGCTGAATGTGCTAATTGCAACATCAAAGACGAGCAGGTGAGATTTTTACAGCTTTATTTTTCTTGACATAATATTGTATGTTTTCTATTTAATTTATATAATGCTCAATTTTAGCTCGGCTGTTTTCGGGGAAAACCCTAGGTATTGCCATAGACAGCTCGTCGTCAGACGTCCGAGTCGTGCTAAAACCTTTACATCGGCTCTAAAATTAAAGTGCTTCCACCTATAACTTTGAAACTTCATATGTATATGCACCTTGATGATTTCTACACACCACACCCGTTTTGGGGTCACTAGGTAAAAGGTCAAGGTCACTAACCTCTATTTTTTTTTATAAATTTCATTTATTCAAAACTGCACCGTAGCCTAGCTTGGCACCCATTATGTGGTGCTCTTGTTTATATATAATTTAAAAAATGTATTAATAACCAGAATAGTTGATGCATGTATAAATAAAAAGATACAGCCATGAACAGTGTTTTTTAATTTTTAATAAATATGCTTTGATTGCGTATATGCAAAACAATGAAGTCCATAAATTGTTTACTGATTTTTAAAATGTTGAATGTCACACCTTACGTACCAGTCCGTTTATGTACCGACACTATATGTACCACTATCTGACACTTTATGTACCATATTTATAATATATAGAGGTAACTAATTGAATATAAATGTGTGTTATTGATGAAATGTATTTTGTGAGATAGTATTTATGAATTTAGACTTATATATTGGCCATAGATTTTATTTTTTGTCAGATTGTCTAAGTGTCACTGAGTGTCTTAGTGTAATTTATTAGTCGAGTACATGTAGTACTTAATAAATTATTTATTAGTCTTACCTGAAATTGAAGTAAATTATAAAAATCCCCTTGTCTCTTATCTTATCCTGACTAAGGATTATAAAGTCTAAAATGTGTGTTTTATATTGTATAATTGAAATGTGATACTTTGAAGAGAAGAGAGAATGACCTTAATGTTCAAACTGTAAAAAAATCAAATTATTTCCTTCTTTAAACTTTCATCATGTTTAGAGAATGACCTTTATTCATTAGGACTGCTATGAATGAATGGACAATAACATCTATATTTTATGTAGGTGGTACGTAAAGTTTAAAGTACCGGTAGTACATAAAAGGTCTGGTACATGTACATAAGGTGTTACACCCTAAAATGTTCATGGTATCAGTGTTTCAATAATGTAGTGTTTCTTATTATGTATTGCTAAGGTTGTTTTGTTTCAAATTTCAAATTTGCATTTATTTTAAAGCATTTTCAGTCATTTTGTGAATTACATGTTTTTTGTAATAAAGTGAATTATGTTGCACATGGCGTCAAATATTAATTCATGGACGCTGTGGTGTAGAGAATGTTGTCCGCTGGGCGTGGGTTCGATCCATACTCTGGGAGAGTTCTCATTATCGTCTCCATGGAGTAGTAGTAGTAGACTAGTAGTAGTAGAAGTAATATCAGTAGTAGTAGTAGTCGTAGTTGTTGTTCTTGTTGTAGTAGTAGATAATTAATTAATTATTAGTAGTAGTAGTAAGAGTTGTAATGGTTGTGTTTGTATTTGTATTGAATTCTGATCATACAACACAATGATGCTGCTTCTAACGATGCTGATGATGAATATGATAATGCTGCTGCTGATTGTGATGATGATTATATGATGGGACTTCGGTATTATAAAATTTGTGAGGTTCAAACACAAAACCTGTTGGATAATAAAACTTCTCATTTTATGACAAAAGAGCTAGATTGTAGAGTAAAAAATAAGTATAAAATTCCCTAATAGGAAAGCTACCATTAAAGGAACATGTGGGCTTCATCAAAATCAATGCATGAAACAGTTATATCTCTTTCAAATGCACTCAATATTGCTGTTCCAATTGATATGCTCAGAAATGCTTCTGGATGGGCAAACACCAATGAGTACTTTCCTTCAATTATTTCTTCTATAGACACATTAACAACACTGTCGCCCTAAGCAGGAATTCCGGACGCCCCCCCCCCCCTAAGATGTTCCCTCCCCAGACATTTCCCCCCATTTTAGTTTTATTGCTTACATCCCCCCACCCCACAATAAATTTATACTGGTTTGGTTGAAGTATAATCTTAATTTATTATCAAAAAGATTATTTTGCTTATGTAATCTTATGTAATTAACTTTTTATATGAAGCAGCTTGTTTGTTGTTTTCTTTGGATTAATCAATCATTGTTTTTGTTAAACTGTTTATGAAGTGCATGTAAATCATTAGTAAGTGCATGTTGGTTTACTAGAGGAATGCTAGAGGAATACATGGGATATTCTCAAAATCTTACACATGTTGTTTTTAATATAATTAAATAGGATCAATTGATGAATTAATTCAGTTTGAGTAAACTTGGGCTGGGTTGTGGAACTATAGTTATTTGTTGTTTTTAATCCAATTAAATAGGGTACTATGTAACTGTCAAAAAAATATGCATTCATACGCATATAATCCAATTATTGGATGTCAATGATATTTTCAATTTTACTAGTAGCTAATTAAGACCAATTAAAACAGAATTTGACTTTCCTTGCAAAGAATTTCATTATTAATAATATAATAAAACAGTATCCAGATTAAGTTTGCAAATCCAGATTATTTGCAAACTTATTTTTTTTATTTATTGAACAATTGTTATGAAATTTTGCATATTTGTAGGGGGCATTGAGTACATACATATAATTGAAAAAAAAAGAGTTAAAATGTTTTTGGAAAGTAGAGTTATTTGATGATAAAGTTGCCATTCCCCGTTGGATCCCAACGGAGTTTTGGCTCCCCCGTTAAGAATTGCAATTCTCCAACGGGAGATTTTTCCAGACGGGAGAATTTTACCTATATTTTACAAAAAATGTAATTTAAATATTATGCTTTGTTTTCTGTTTCAATGTTTACAAATACACATGTTTAAGTTATAATTGTAAGAAATATGTACTTTAATAAGAAAATAAAGTGTTTGTAGATTTTCTTCGCCCGTGGGGTTTTGACGGGGGATCTCGTCCATCTCCCATATCCATTAAACTCCAACGGAGTTTTCACGGGGGACCCCGTCAATCCCCCATTTAAATTAAACTCCAATGGGAGTTTGACGGGGGATCCCCGTTTAACTCCAATTTATAAAGAACTCCAATGGGAGTTTGACCAGAGAAGAGAGGGGGGGATCAGACTTCAATAAACAGTTTATACCCATTGCAATATATTCCATTGTATAAAGAGAAAAAAGACACCAAACCTTATTAAATAATTGATGTTTTCTTTTTAAGGTTTCAAAATCAATTTATAATTTTTGAATTTTCTTAACTCGGTACGTTACGTTGAATAAAATGTCTTTTTGAAAGAGATTAGACCCACATATTGCTATTTCTGGAAAGATGAATTTAAAACGTTCCATAATTTTGAAAGACTGTATAAATAATATAGTGACTTATCTCGAAAATATATTACATTTACCTTTTAATAATCCAAACGTTGCCTTTATCCATTTCTGTGATGATAAATACAATCCAGAAAGACAATAACATTGGAAGCATAATTATTGTCATTCGGAATTGTATTTCTTTTGCTGTTTATTCCCGTGTAACAGTTTTGGAGGTTTTTTTCCTAGAAATTTAGCTTGCAAACATTTTCGGTGCAATGTCGTACCTTAGTGTACCGGTTACATTCCACAAGTTGTTTTTTTTTACACAAAATGCCTGAATAGGGCAGTGTGTTAGGTTCATTGTTTTGTTATTGTAGTTGTTTGTTTTTTATCTTTAACAACACCGTGCACTGGTAGCGTTATTAGCAGAGACCTGCGAGTCTTCTTGAAACATACTGTACTGGCTAGTTTCAATTATGGGACACACCACTTCTCCAATAGAATCGATGATGTTAAAATACATTTGAGTTATATTTGCAGTTTCAGTTATTAACTGTTTTGTTTTCTGATAAGGATATGATATCCCAGACGTTAGTTCCTGTGCTGTCTTTTTCCCTCTAAACAAACAGACATATAACACCAAGGACTTATATCACTTTTCATTATTGTGTATAAAATACAAAATACCACACACAACTGAAATATTTGATATAACCCATATAAGCAGTATGATTTCCTTTCTAAATGTAATAAAAACTTAATTTTCAATCATGAACTAGTAGTTTCAGGAAAACAGGAAACCAAGAAAAAATGTGAAACCAACAAAGGCATAGAATTGTGAAATATGCAAGCCAGAGTTCTCGACTTATGATTGTTGAACGCTGCACTTCTATACACCACAACCTACCTTTGTTCGAAGTTTGATGTAAATGGGTCTTATTGTAATTACGTTATGACCCGGACAATAAAAAAAGTGAGATAAATAAAGTAATGAAGGGGCTATAGCTATAGTTCTTGTGCACTGAACTTCTAATCAGTGAGATCTATCCATATATGCATATATGAAGTTTCATGTGAATAGGTGATATAGTTAAAGACTAATACTCCGGACAAAGTACTGAAAGCTACCCGACCCCAGGCATGACATAATTAATCCCTTAATATGGACTCCATTGGTCATTGTCGACTCCGGTACTACTTACGTGTACCCCGGGTACTCTTAAGTATACTTACATGTACCCCGGGTACGGTAAATATACTAAATCGTACCCGGTCGATATTAGACTGTACTCGAGTTGTATTCCCGCCTAAAATCCTATGTCGTAAAACGCGCTACCGATTATCTTAAACAAACTTCTATTTTAAAAAAAACTGCCTCAACATGCTTTGTGAGTATGAGTTTCGATAATATAGAGGCCATTTTACAGAAAATTGACATAAATGTGAATATATTTAATTAAAAACAAGATGTGTTTGTGAAACACAATGTCCCCCTATATGACGTTTGACCTTGAAGGATGACCTTGACCTTGTGAAGGATGACCTTGACCTTTCACCACTCAAAATGTGCAGCTCCATGAGATACACATGCATGCCAAATATCAAGTTGCTATTCTCGTGAAACACAATGTCCCCCTATATGACGTTTGACCTTGAAGGTTGACCTTGACCTTGTGAAGGATGACCTTGACCTTTCACCACTCAAAATGTGCAGCTCCATGAGATACACATGCATGCCAAATATCAAGTTGCTATCTTCAATATTGCAAAAGTATTCATAAAATGAGCGATTTGAGCCACATATATTTGACCTCTGACCTTTACCTTTCACCACTCAAAATGTGCAGCTCCATGAGATACACATGCATGCCAAATATCAAATTGCTATCTTCAATATTGCCAAAGTATTTATAAAATAAGCGATTTGGGCCTCATATATTTGACCTCTGACCTTGAAGGATGACCTTGACCTTTCACCACTAAAAAGTGCAGCTCCATGAGATACACATGCATGCCAAATATCAAGTTGCTATCTTCAATAATGCAAAAGTATTCATAAAATGAGCGATTTTGGCCACATATATTTGACCTCTGACCTTAAAGGATGACCTTGACCTTTCACCACTCAAAATGTGAAGCTTCATGAGATACACAAGCATATGAAGTTGCTATCTTCAATATAGCAAAAGTTATTGCGAAATGTTAAAGTTTGCGCAAACAGACAAACCAACAGACAGACCAACAGACAGGGCAAAAACAATATGTCCCCCACTACTATAGTGGGGGACATAAAAATAGCCGACAACGACAGATTAAGCTTTAAATTCCCGGGTACGTTTTAGTATATTTACCGTACCCGGGGTACATGTAAGTATACTTAAGAGATCCCGGGGTACATGTAAGTAGTACCCGAGCCGACAATGACCAATCGAGCCTTAATATGCCCTGTATTTGACAGACATATAAAAGAGACAAATGGAAAGGATGAAAAAAACAACACAGCAGTAATTAGTTTTATCAGAGACATAGATAACAGAGATAACAGAGATAGGCAGCTCGCCAAATATCGGCAAACTCTCGCGCATCCAGTGGTTTTGGCGAGATAGATTTAATTTTAGTCTGTGCAATAAAAGAATGCATGAACATAGTTTTTACAATTTAATGATATTTCATCAAAACTTCATCATTCATAAACACATATCAATACAACTGGCATAAAAAAATAAGCAATTTATTACACGTATTAAGCAAGTTGTTGATATTACAAAATTAATAACATATCGGGAGAAAACAGCTATTATTCTGCAGTGATGCAGGCAACAAACATGTAAGCATTAGAGCCATTATCGTGTGAGGCAGGGTATTAATGTTGCTGAAGAAAATTCATAATCACATAAGAATTTTTCATCATGGAGATTGGACTATAAATGCGACTGAGAGTGTTAACATGTTTTTACCATAGTCATGTAAGGAAAAAGCCCCGCCCCTTGGTGGCCATGTTTTTCATGATATCATTGGGACACTCTATAGAGTGTTAAAAAGGTTTTTCGAATCCCGGACAATCGCTCCTACGGATAATCGCTCCTACGCTAAATTTGACAAGGCGGACAGTCGCTCCTACGATGTTTTGACAGGGCGGACAGTCGCTCCTACGATGTTTTGACAGGGCGGAAAGTCGCTCCTACGATGTTTTGACAGGGCGGACAGTCGCTCCTACATTATTTTGCCAACCCGGACAATCACTTCTACATTATTTTGTCAACCCGGACAATCGCTCCTACATTATTTTTGACTCCACGGCAAAACATATTATTCGCTGATCAAAGGCTTACACCTATAATTAACCAACAATTAAAATTGCCAACCTGTTAACAGAAAGCCAATTTAATTAACATGAGCCGATCAATTTGATTTTAATTAATTAATTTACTTACTGACAAACTATGTTACAGTTTGTCGATTCTGTAAATATAAGGTAGTTATAAGGGCACTTTGGACAATGGTTCCTACATTATTCCTATCAGGGACATTCTTTCCTATATTACATTTATTGGAATAAGTGCCATTTTGCGATTGGAATAAACATAAAAACCGCATTAAATCAATAATTGCTATAACAACAATGGTAGTATCAATCGATAATGACCACTTTGACACCTATGATGTGCGAACCGTGCATAAAGATTACAGAATGGCGTCACATTAAAGGGGCCTTTTCACAGATTTTGGCATGTTTTGAAGTTTGTCATTAAATGCTTTATATTGATAAATGTAAACATTAAATTTTAAAAGCTCCAGTAAAAAATCAAAAATAAAATTTAAAAAAGGAAAACAAAAGTAGCCCGCAGCAGGACTCGAAGTAAAAAACGCATTAGCCAATTGAGCTATCCTGCCAAGGATACATAAGATGCGTATTTTATACCTTATATCATCGTAGTTTCACAAATTTAAACGACATCACTAGAACTTTCCAAATTATTCAATCGCTTCAATCAATTATACATTGAATACAAAATTCATTAAATGCAACATAATGGCGAATTCAAATGTACAGACATTTTCGATTTCAAATTTAAATATCTGGCTTATTTCGCATTTTTCGACACAAGTTGGCAATTTTAATTGTCGGTTAATCATAGGTGTTAGCCTTTGATCGGCGTACACTACATTTTGCCGTGGAGTCAAAATAATGTAGGAGCGACTGTCCGGGTTGACAAAATAATGTAGGAGCGATTGTCCGGGTTGGCAAAATAATGTAGGAGCCACTGTCCGCCCTGTCAAAACATCGTAGGAGCGACTGTCCGCCCTTGCAAAACATCGTAGGAGCGACTGTCCGCCCTGTCAAAACATCGTAGGAGCGACCGTCCGCCCGATCAAATTTAGCGTAGGAGCGATTGTCCCAATACCAGGTTTTTCTATAGCTATATATAGACATATAAGGAAAAATGCCCCACCCCCTGGTGCCCATGTTTTTGAACCAACCGGAACCATTTTTGAACTTGCCCAAGATATCATTTTGACAAATGTTCTGACCAAGTTTCATGATGACGGACAATAAACCGGAACAATTTTTTAACTTGTCCAAGATTTCATATGGAAAAATGTTCTGACCAAATTTCATGAAGTTTGGACAATTAATGTGGCCTCAAGATTGTTTACAAGGCAAATGTTGACGCCACACAACACGCACTCCACGACTGCCAAAAGGCGATCAAAAAAGCTCACCATTAGCACATTTTGCTCAGGTGAGCTAAAGGGCAAAAATATAATCACTAGAAATTCTGGGCAACTTCCTAACCATGAACATATTCAGTAGTGTGTCCTGCTTCATTAACACATACTTTCATCCTTAAATATGTTTTGCCATGCTTTGATCTGAATGTAAAAAGCGAATGTCCAGGTCTCTAGCGTGCGTATTGACAATAAATTGCTTTGGATCACTTCGTTCAGTATGTAACACTCAACCCTGATAGGCACAGTGATCTCAACTTGACAGTCTCCAACGTCAGCTGAGTCTGGTTCTGTTGTTGACGATGACTAACCACACTGAGTTGCTTTGTCTTCATACAATGCAGTGTTGAGAGAAGTATCATCCTCAGTTCTCAGTTATGGATTCATCCTCATCGAGCAAGAAACCATCCTCAAGCGCTGTTGGGGTTGATTCATCATGTCGAGATGGCTTGTGCTTCTTCTGCACCCCATAACTCAGTCACTCCCTCCTGGGCATGGCCAAACTAAAAATACAAATGAGCATATCAGATGAACACCAAATAATATGAAATGTATTATATGCTATTCTTAATTTAGATAAAACAAGAGATGTGTTCATCAGAAACACAATGCCCCCTACTGTGCCGCAATTTGACCTTTGACCTTGAAGAATGACCTTGACCTTGAACTTCCACCACTCAAAATGTGCGGATTCATGAGATACACATGCATGACAAATATCAAGTTGCTATCTTCAATATTGCAAAAGTTATGGCCAACGTTAATTTTTTTTCGGACGGACGGACAGACTGACATACTGACAGTTCAACTGCTATATGCCACCCTACCGGGGGCATAAAATATAAAGGCCTCATGGAATTTATAAAGAAGGCACATAAGCATGCAATTTATAATGTTTCATATGTGAATTCTTTTTCTTTCTATCAGCATTTTAACCATTTTAACCCAACAACATTCAGGCTGTTTAGTTGACTTGTTACTGCATAATGTAATAATGGCAATTTCTCCATAAGATACAACAAACTACTGCAGTTGACGGCCAGTTACCTTTAAAATAGGATTTATGTGTGTTACATGAATATTGTAACTTAAAAACTCTTCCATTATACAAAATTCCTTTTCTTGTTATAGAATGAGCTTCATTTTTATAAATTCATTGTCATATTTCAGCAAATGAACACAGAAAGACAATAAACAACCAATCCACCATTTACACCACACAATAACTGGTAATAAGACAAAATGCTGTCTTATTTCCAGGTATTGTTTGGTATTTAATATTACCTGAGCTAAGACACCTTATTAAATTATCTTCCTCTATTATAAATTGATCAACAAGCACCTGTTTTAAATTAAATTCTTAGATTTAATATTCCTTGATCAATGTATTAAAATTTAATTATTAATTAATTTCTTATCTTAATTATTAACTGACTCTTGTTTAAAAACTAAATTTATAAATTAAATCATATATTAAATGATTAATTTATTAAAACTTTCCTTAACTTATAAAACTGAAGCACTTTTTTAATTAAGCACATTCTTCGATGATTTTAACTACACAAAATAAACAAACCATTATTTATACTAATTTACACAAAGTAAGATTGTGAATGAGAATGAAGTCAAATTATAAATGTTTAAATTATTATAAAAAGTTGATTTAATTGGGGAGGGCTAATCTCTTATCTGGCACCATACTGTGTCTGCCATTATAACTTTGATATACATCAAATGATATACATCACCATTCGGTGGACGGACGGACTGACCGACATGTACAAAAAATCTACCCCCTCTTCTTTGAAGGGGGCATAAATATGGGAAACCATAAAACTATTGAAATCAGAAATTTGCTTATATATAAATGCATAATAGATTGATTATTAAATGAGGCATGTATTGATACGTCTTGCTAATTACAGCATTTAAACTTAGAGCAGATAATATAAAGATTTTTTAGAGAGTAAATTTTCCCCCCACAACTAAAATTGTGTACATAACATCTAACTGTATTTTTTTCTTTATCAATTGCGGATTTTAAAAATTCACTTAACTTTGTTAAAACAGAAAGAGCTTTCTCTTACATCACACATTCTCACAAGTCATATATTTGTACAAAATGCATAAACATATTTTTGGTGTTATTTTGATGCATGTGTATTGTGTATTTATTATTATGGTAGTTTGATGTTTAGCTGTATATGCTTATGTCGCAAATAAACTCGCTGTTCTGTTCTGTTAATTTTATAATATTGGGATTTATTGTGCTCGAATCAAAGTCAGGGGAAGTCTACACTGTGTATTAGCAACCTGCTGTGTTGATCACTATCTTATTAGCTCAATACACAGGCACCTGGCTACTGTACTGGAAAAATTGGATTTACTTCCAAAATAACTGATTTCATTTATTGCTAAATTGTTGTGTACCTTAAAAAAACTTCCATTAATAGTAAACGCTCTACCATTGTCTAATATTTATACCGTTTGAAAAAGTTAATGACAATTATTGCAAGCATCCGCTTTATTTACCATTATTATTTTAAATACGCATCAATGGCAAATAATACAGGTAAAATCATTATTTGATGTGGATATCAGTACAGTTAATAAATGTTAATAAATGTCTATATATTCTAAGCATAGCATACACAATTGTATAATTCCGAACTAATATAATTTACTTAAATATGATCTAGCTAGAATCAACATCAACATGGATCAACATCACCGTTGTACTTTTTATTTAGTTTTCAGTAATCTGTCCTTGAAATAGAGGTAGCCTTATTAAAGACAGCGCTAAGTGTGAAAGTGGAGATTAAGAAATAAGATCTATTGCATCGCACTGGCGGTATAGCCTGTAGTCTTTAATAAGACACATTTAAGACATGGATAAAATACAAATATGACACATATGAATCTTTCATTTCTTCAAAAAATAAGCACGTAGTCACATATAAATAAGACACATTTAAGACACAGAAACAATATGAATAAGACACATTTGAATCTTTCATTTCTTAAAAAAAGCATGTGAATCTTTAGAATACAATATAAAATAACATGTATTACTGACACATTATTCTCAAACAACATGTTTAATTAAACAAGAAATATCTTTAAAAAAGATATACGGCGTTGATTGTGGTTGCAGTTAATGAAAGGTAAAGACTTCAATGAATGAGATCAAAGATAGCGAATGTCTTTTTCTGTGCAGTTCTTAGCTGCAGCAAACGCAGTACGGGATGATACGCGGAGTTTTCGCGGCTTATTTTACATTATTACATATTACGCGCGTTCTTCGAACAAACCTGTTTTAGTTGTCTTGTCTGGCGTTGTTATTTGATTCGATTATTAACATTATCGAGAATCATTGCGCTCATGCTTAATTCATTAGTCAATATGATGGCATAATTCTTGCTAAATTAATTAAAAATAATATTTATCATGGTACTGTTGTAAAACACATTAAGAATCTATTATTGACATACCATATGATATCGCTGGATATCTTCATTTAACATCTGTCTGGTCTAAAGAAAATTCCAGTTCACCTAGTTCACGCTATAGCGTCTTTATTATGTAACGATTATTTTCCTGGCCGCGAACACCGATCAGCACATAGGGTAGAGACACAGCGATGACCTGTACGTAAACTCTGACATTCACTCACAGTGGCCGCAAATTGACCCGATATACCTCGCGAGTTGAAATGCAATGCATTAAAGTGAGTCTTCGCTTCCACTGCTCTCTATACTTTAACATGTTAACATGTTGACAGGAATATGGAAGTTAGTACTAAATATGAAAACATAGCCTTTAAGTGCAAACGTTCTCGCGCTGAAAATCTTCTGAAAATAAAAGGTGGACGCACAAACTGTATTGATGTCGAGATTGAGTGTAAAACTGTTCTATCTTTTAAGCCTTTTCATTAGATATAAAATTGTTTCATGCTGAACACGCAGTAAAACAGTGTTACAAAGACGCGGACATGTTTCCAATGTTCTGGTCGTATTCTCAAATCAGCCAATGCAGTCAATGAAGTGTATTCATCTGTACTTGGCCGCGGGAAGTTTTATTTGAATTCTATTGGACGCTAACAAAGGTCAGGCTAAGGTGAAAAGCTGGCTTAATACAGCTTACGCCGAAAAAAATGTATCCGTACAATACTCAATATCCTTTTACAATGAATTTAACAAGTTTTCTTTAATGACTGATTCATCAAAGAAACACAAATTCCCAACCATTAACAACATGTTCAATTTAAAAAAAAATGTTTCCGTACAATACTCAATATCCTTAAAAAATATTGCTCAAAAATCTGTTTTACTATATAACGTCTGGAATTTTTACCTATGGCATTTTTACCTATGGCATTTTTACCACTTTACCTCTGGCATTTTTACCGCTGGCATTTTTACCTCTGGCATTTTTACCTATGGCATTTTTACCTCTGGCATTTTTACCGCACACCATATAAATGGGTATCAAAAAGTAAATTTCAGTAGCGTTAAAGATATCATAGCAAATTCAATAAGTATACTGTATTGATATGACAGAAATTAAAATTCAAGTATGAAATGTGTCCACTTTATCAAATTCTAGTATTTAAATGGGTCCAGTTTATAAAACTTCTTGTATTGAAATGGGTATTGAAATGGGTCCACATTCTCAATGGTATCGTATACAAATGGGTATGCTTTAAAAAAAAATCTTGTATATCAAAATGGGTGTACTTTATCAGAGTTCCAGTATAAAAATGGGTCACATTTCGCAAGTCTCAGCGGAACAACCCCCCCCCCGGGTTTAATGTCCAGGTGTTTGTTACCCCTCACAGCAATTGCTAGGGAGGGGGGCTACATCTTGTTCGGATTTCAATAATTTTAATGTTTAAGTGGTCATTATTTTATGTTATTTTCTATTGATGCAAAGAAATACTTAAATTACTTCCCAAAATGTATAATATATTATAACATCATTATTTTTTTGCAAGCATTCCCCACACATTTGGCAACGTCAATATGGTGAAATAATCAAAAATAATATTTTCAGGATATTGTTGAAAACACAATAAGAATCTTTTATTGACATACCATAAATATATATCGCTCAAATCAGCCAATGGAATAAATGAAGTGTCTTTATTTGTGTCTAGCCGCAGGAAATTTTATTGGACAGTCTGTCTTACAAAGGTCAGGTAAGGTAAAAAGCTGGCTTAGACAGCTTCCACGAGAAAGTACAATTGAAACATATACATGTAACTGTTAAGCATGTGCTAATTATAGCAAAAAACAAAACCTGCATATTTAATTGGCTCTGGAGATAATCTGTCTACTGGGGTCGGTGATGTCCCCCAATAGCTTATCTTATCAGTTAATTTATAAACTGCAGTGTGATAGCTCTTATAATGAAGTGAAGCAAAATGTCTATGTCACAAAAGAATGTTACTCTCAGTTGCAACTGGGCAGACATGTGGTCAATTACTCGAAAAAAAAATCAATGAAATTAATGATTTTAACTTATTTTTTAACATGATTAATGTTTTTTTCATTGATATATTATTAATTGGTAATCTCAACCAAAGTGATCAAATTGATTACAAATGTATTAATTCATGCATTTAATAATATTTGGGCTTCTAGACCCTTTATCAACCACTGTTCGTCTATATAAAAAAATCGTATTCTTATTAAGGGTGTCATGATACGCTCCCCTTCATTACTATACGTATCGCGGTACAGTGTGTACGATACAATACGTAACGGGATACGTATTGTCAGATGGAAACAACATACAAACCATTTTAAACCAGTTTTTCAATTTTATTTAAAGACCTCTACATACATTCATTTCTTTAATTTGTAAAAAATGTTATTTTATTTTAAATTCATGATTACAAAATTTGTCATTTAAAAATGTGATATGAGATGATATTGGGAGAATTTCCGTTAACATTGATCCAATTACTGTGCCACATATTTTATTGATTGCGCCAATGGAATCTTTCTTGCCGCGTATTGTTACAACATCCAAACATTTAAAGTTTACTTGGCACGTTGGCGCATATGAAAAATGCTGTACCGTACCATACGCACTCGAAGGCGTATCATGCACCGTACTGAGAGGAGACTATTACGATATACCGTCCCACAGAGTACCGTGACACCCTTAATTCTTATCCTATTAACTTGCACAAAAAAGAAAGATGCATGGTACTGCACGATTATTGCATTTGATGTTCATGGGCATTTGAAAAGTGCGGTCACTCATTCAACTTCTATCAGAAAGGAAAGAAAATGCCAGAGTCTCTCCACTGGTGCAGAAGTTGCATGAATTGCTTTTTCAAAATGTAACTTGTATACATGGGTTAACATGGTTCACTTAAATTCTCATGAAATCAATTATTTGACTGATTACTTAACTGTTCCCACACCTAATTAAGCTCCAACACTTATTTTTTGCATAAATGCAGTTCATCAATGCAATAGACTGTATTCGGAACTCCACTAATCGTTAAGTACAATAAACTTTTTACCATTATGACCCTAGTGTCACATGAATATTCTGGTACCGTACTTACTTAGTTTGAACAAGACTATTTCCAAGCAATATAAGTCCAATACTGATGAAACTCCACCATTTTCAGCAATATTTCTAGTCTATTTGTTGCCATACCAATCAGAATTATTGACATTGGAACACAATGAATTGACATGCATAATCTCCATGTTGCCTTCTATCCATGTTTCAAGTTTCATGAAAAAAATATGTAGAACTTTAAAAATTATCGCAGGATCCACTATTTTCAGCAATATTTCTAATCTATTTGTTGCCATCGCAACCAGAATTCTTGACGTAGGAACAAAATGACGTGCATAATCTCCATATTGCCATCTATCCATATTTTCAAGTTTCATGAAAAATATGAAGAACTTTTAAAGTTATCACAGGATCCAGAAAAGTGTGACTGACTGACTGACTGACAGACAGAGCAAAAACCATAAGTCCCCTCCATTTTCACCTGTAGGGGGAATAACAATACGCATTCCCGCCGATCTAGGTCAATTTTATTTGTACCTCATGTAAATTAGCGGAAAAACCAGTTGTAGGCAAGTTCCAAATAAGAACTATTGTTCAGACTTAATCCCTTTAAATACCCCTCGGACCGAGAGCTATCAGAGATCTACACCACTTGAGTAATTAACTACATGAAAAGTTGGCAAGTGTCTGATGTTGTTAATGTGTCATTTGTCTTCATGAATTGAAATTGAATCTGCTTTTTGGTCAAAAGTAATCATAATCATAAAATAAAAATGAGTAATGACCTCTTGTAGAGGTAATCTATAAAATTATTATTTAAGTAATACAAAAGCTATAATTAACGATCAATCCATGATTAATGAAAAAAGTAATCAATTAATAATCATGATGATAACAGATTAACAATTATGATTACCCCATGTCTGCTACTGGCAACTTATTGAAAATATAACCCCATTTCTCAGGTAAAAAGTTTTATCAACTCATCAAATAATTATGAAATGGTATTTGTACTAAATACTTCAGGTAAAAATGAAAGTTAGATTATAATTTGACATTTGCACAACAGTAGATAGCAGCTTGTGCTTCAGTGATGTGAGACACAAAGAAACTATTATCAAGCATGTGCAATACCCTTAATGTTTTGAAGCATATTTAATTTGCATGAAATGTACAACTCTTTTGTCTTGAAATAATTAATGAGAAAATCAGAGCTTCCCTTGACATACTTTTTTTGTATCTTCATCACACCCTAGGGTGAATTAAAAAGAGACAAAACAAAAACACAATTTCTGATAGAATATTGGAAATAGTGTCACAAAGCATTTGGAGAGAATGTTCAAAAGTTGTAAATACATTTTAAATGTTTATTTATGGCTTATGATGAACAATTTAATGATCAATATAAAAAGTGCTTATGAAATGCTGGGAACAAATTAAAATGAATGTTGCCTGATTGAAATCCCATTGTGGTTTTTCCAGAGACTGTTTATCATCTTTGATATGAGGTGTGAGCATTTAGAAGCCCTTAAATCAATTGAAAGTCTGTCTCATTGAATCTTAAATTATGATACTGAATATTGAATTGTGTAAAAGGTCCCTTTTTAGGGCTGGACTAAATGACTGCCAACTTATGACATTGAACAACAAGTTTTACTGTAAAGTGTCAAATGAGCAGTACAACAATTGGCCCAGTGACACCCCATTTGCACAAATATTTGTTTGGTACTTTTTCAATCATTTTTAACCCTAGCATTATAACTCCTTAGTAAACTCCTAACAACAAGTATCGTTGAAAGCGATGGATTGCTCCCCGATGATGCGCTTTGTCAATCTATGTGTTAATAACCACCTAAAAAAAACTATTATTAGCCTCGGTGACCTTGACCCCAAATGACATCAAGCGTCATCAAAAGGTAGAGGTCTATATATGTAAGGTACCTACATGCCAAATATGTAAGAGATCAGTAAAATATTGAAGGCGCTATGAAAAACTGTAACAAAAGTGTGACGGAAAAATATATAATTAGCCTCGGTGACCTTGACCTTTCACCCAGTGACCTAAAAACTCATCAAAAGGTAGAGGTCCATGCAAGGTACCTACATGCCAAATATGAAAGAGATCGGTAAAGTAGTGAAGGCGGATGGCCCGATGAGAAACTGTAACAAAAGCGTGACGGAAAATCTATTATTAGCCTCGGTGACCTTGACCTTGAACCCAGTGACCTCAAACCTCATCAAAAGGTAGAGGTTCATGCAAGGTACCTACATGCCAAATATGAAAGAGATCAATAAAGTAGTGAAGGCCCTATAAGAAACTGTAACAAAAGCGTGACAGAAAATCTATTATTAGGCCTCTGTGACCTTGACCTTGAACCCAGTGACCTCAAACCTCATCAAAAGGTAGAGGTACATGCAAGGTACCTTAGACATGCCAAATATGAAAGAGATCCGTAAAGTAGTGAAGGCCCTATGAGAAACTGTAACAAAAGCGTGACAGAAAATCTATTATTAGCCTCGGTGACCTTGACCTTGAACCCAGTGACCTTAAACCTCATCAAAAGGTAGAGGTCCATGCAAGGTACCTACATGCCAAATATGAAAGAGATCGGTAAAGTGTTGAAGGCGCTATGAGAAACCGTAACAAAAGTGTGACGGAAAGAAGGAAGGAAGGAAGGACAAACTGGCCGCTATATGCTCCGCCAAAATTTTATTTCGGGAAGCATAAAAATATAACACTTGTTTAACCCTTTCCCACACAAAAGCAAAGTGGAAGTGGCTATGTGCAAACAGCATAACTTCAGAACAGCCTGTGAATAAAACGCAGGCTGTTCAGGTTTTATGCTGTTTGCTGCTCATCAGTATATAAGGGTTGGAAATGAAGCCTTTAAAACTTGGATCTAGTAAGAAAGGTCTTGAATTAAATATAACTTTCTAAGTGACTACAAATGCGTCAAAATACGTATCTAAGGGGTAAAGGGATAAACAAAAAGTAAGGATTTGAAGTAAAAAACTAAGAAGATTTCCAGTAGTATTAAAAACAAATAAAACTATGTATTTAAAACTGATAATATTGTCTTTGTGAAATTAATCTGCAGATTCATTAGCCCATTGTTCTCAATAATTAAATCAAATACAACTGATAGATTTACCATGCCAACACATTGTTTAAAAAATTATTATAATACTTGTTTTCCTCAATAAAAAAACAACTTATTTCGTCTTCATTTAAAATTAATAAAAAACCCTTAAATCTCAAGATTGTTTGACCTGGAGATAATAAGATATTTGTGTGGAGTGTGTCCTTCAGCTTATCAGTTACTGTGTTATTGATTGTAATCTAATAAACCGTGGGTGACTGTGCTCTCTAGGGGTCTAAGGTGACAAAATAAGATAAGACTGGATGCATGTATTTAAGAGGGCATAAGGCACTATTTGGATTTTTTAAATTAATAAATGACATTAAATAAAAATGGAAACTAACAAACTAACAGCTCATAGATTATGGGCATTCAATAGTGGTGATATTATATTGTTAGTAAAAAACAACTGCATTAATTTATCAAAAAGAAACTTAACACATAAAATTGTCTATTTGGTATCTGAAAAATCTTTTCTTGCTAAAATTGTGATGTGCACACCATCAATGCATTTGGTTACGTAATATCCCATATTTCTACGAATTCACTGATGGTATTGACACAACTTACATTTAACTGTAACAATAATAAATATTAATAATAATTATAATGCAAAAAGTTTCCACCGTAGATTTTCATTTACAAGTAATTGATCGCCTGATAATAAAGGCCAATTTGGTGCAGTCACACCAGCAACCAGTATTCAATTTCCATTCTGGGACCAGGGTCCATGTAAATTGTTTCGGAGGTAACAATACAATATAGGTGGAGCTAAAATTAGGTACTCTGGTTGATCCACATGGCACATGACCATGTCAACTTTAAAATATGTTTTTCAGTGAGTCAGAGATTAATGCATAGAATTAAGCTCTTAATATTGAAAATTCTTCCCACATTTTGAGTCTTAACTGCAGGAGCTCCAGGTCAACACATTGTCATAAGCATGATAATACATATTCATCATCACACACTGTCATGTTATTATTCAGGTGAGGAAGGAACTAAGAAATAAAATATATGCACACATGCACACATTTGTTCACAACCTGTGGCTTTCAAGCCTAAAAGATGCAGCAGACGTAAACATCCTCAGGTGTGAAAAAATGATGTTCAATAAATTAAAAATAATCTACAGTAGATACACTTGATTAACCACACAGACGAAATCTACAGTACTGTAACGACACTTAATTATGTGAATAATTTCATCATTGTTCAATTAATGGATTTTTTTTCAACATTTGACCAACAAAATTTTTGTTGTAGTAAATACATTCAATACAAACAACAAAAAAAAATCAATTATAAAAGTGGATAACATTCATTAACCCTTTCAGTGCGGGAACCGAATTTTAAAGGCCTATGCAAAACGTGGCGTCTCATCAGGATCCAAACTGTTTGCTATTCTGATAGTATTCTTTGAAAAAAATCAAAGAAAATGCTAATTTTAGAAATTCAGCAGACGACATTTTAGCAGACGACAAATTTCCCAGCATGCAAAGGGTTAAGGGGGCAGGGGATATATTTTTGCCCAAATTTCAAGTTCCGAAAGGCAGCAAACAGTCAAATCCATTTCATCAAAACAGAAAGTGTCAGTGTCATAACATAGCGCTAAGGCAACATGCATTGAAAATAAAACCGAAGACAAGGCCAGCTTCTTCACTTGTGAAACTATTGCCCTTGATCTTCCCCCCGGTAGTGAGACAATTCACCCCCAAAGACAATTGACATGACGCCTTATCTATGATCGCTCCGCCCACTAGAATTGATCCACCAATCAGCGATCGATTAATCGGGCGCACTCGTTAGCAACGACCTGTCCGCCATTTTCCTCTTTAAAAAAACGATTAAAAATGGTTAAACGGTGTCAATGGGGATTATGTAACTCGGACAATCGATATCCTGACAGATTAGTTGGTGACATTGAATTTATTTCGTTTCAAAAGCGGAAATTTCCAACGAGGCAATGCGGTCTTGACAAGAGCGAGTGGAAGCTTCAAGAATTACCGAGATCCCCTTTATAGAACATTAATTTATTTCACAAACTTGAAATGTCATATAAGCAATAACTAAGCATTATTAAGTATGTATTATGTCACGTGTGCATGTAAAATAATTGAGAATTTTGGTACCCAATTCGTGTAACTTTACTACGAAATCCCCGTTAAAAATCGCGTTTCTGTGTGTGTCAGAAACAAGTGAAAACCATTTTGTTATTATTTTAATAAAGACGTATCGATAAATGCTATTGTAAAAGAGTTATTATTACTGATATTAGTTAACCAATAAATGAGGTAACTTCGGGGAAGTCGGTACCTGCGCGAGCGTCTGATATTGGTAGCCTTATTAATTTATAATAGCCTGACTGTATTCCATTTCGTACAACGCTAATTTTATATCAGACAATGTCCAAACTTACTGTGTTGTTTTTGCGCTTTTAATTATAGTGATTGATAAATGTCCCATAAGCAATGTTTAATATGATTAATATCACTTTTATACGCAATAACATGTAGAATTGAGGTACCCACCCGGCGTCAGAAAGCGCATAAAAACTTCACCAAATTCCCAGTTATAAAGCGCTATTTCGTGTCAAATACACGGGTAGGGGGGAATGTTTTGGTAAAAATTTTGTTAATAACACGGGTAAATACCGGTGAAGTGTTAATTTATTGCAAATTCCACCATTACACGTAATAACGGGTTCGATTTCGGTAAGCGTGCAAGTGTTTGGGAGCGTGTTTAATGTACCGATTTACCCGTTATAAATAGCTGATGTTCTCTTTAATCGTATATTTGTTTTGCATTTGCAGAATAACTAAATTGCATCAACCCCTTTACAAGTGTAATATGGTGTTAAACAAGTCCATAAAATCATCCGGAATATCGCGTAAATCTATATGCAGTCTATAGGCAAAGAAGCCATTTTGGTGAAAGCTTGTCTAGGTTTTCTTCCCGCTGAGCCACGTGATTAAGTGGGCGGAGCAATCACTGATAAGGCGTCATGTCAATTCACCCCGAGGAGACAATTCACCCCCTAGACAATTCACCCCTGCTCCTGGACAATTTTTTTTATCTTTTAACAGTATCCAGATTAAGTTTGCAAATCCAGATTATTTGCAAACTTATTTTTTTTATTTATTGAACAAGTGTTATGAAATTTTGCATCTTTGTAGGGGGCATTGAGTACATACATATAATTGAAAAAAAAAGAGTTAAAATGTTTTTGGAAAGTAGAGTTATTTGATGATAAAGTTGCCATCCCCCGTTGGATCCCAACGGGGTTTTGGCTCCCCCGTTAAGAATTGCAATTCTCCAACGGGTGTTTTTTTCCAGATGGGAGAATTTTACCTATATTTTACAAAAAATGTAATTTAAATATTATGCTTTGTTTTCTGTTTCAATGTTTACAAATACACATGTTTAAGTTATAATTGTAAGAAATATGTACTTTAATAAGAAAATAAAGTGTTTGTAGATTTTCTTCGCCCGTGGGATTTTGACGGGGGATCCTGTCAATCTCCCATATCCATTAAACTCCAACGGAGTTTTCACGGGGGACCCCGTCAATCCCCCATTTAAATTAAACCCCAATGGGAGTTTGACGGGGGATCCCCGTTTAACTCCAATTTATAAAGAACTCCAATGGGAGTTTTACCAGAGAAGGGAGGGGGGGGGATCAGACTTCAATAAACAGTTTATACCCATTGCAATATATTCCATTGTATAAAGAGTAAAAGACACCAAACTTTATTAAATATGTTTTCTTTTTAAGGTGTCAAAATCAATTTATAATTTTTGAATTTTCTTAACTCGGTACGTTACGTTGAATAAAATGTCTTTTTGAAAGAGATTAGACCCACATATTGCTATTTCTGGAAAGATGAATTTAAAACGTTCCATAATTTTGAAAGACTGTATAAATAATATAGTGACTTATCTCGAAAACATATTACATTTACCTTTTGATTATCCAAACGTTGCTTTTATCCATTTCTGTGATGATAAATACAATCCAGAAAGACAATAACATTGGACACATACTTATTGTCATTGTGAATTGTATTATTGTGTTGTTTATTCCCCTTTAACAGTTTTTGAAGTTTTTTGCTCGAAATTTTGGGTCCGTCTATAATGCGTATATGACTCATTTTCGCGAATATGAACGAAACGAACGAATATGATCGAATATTTGCAATATTGATGCTTTTTCTGCAATGTTTTAATCAACAAATTACAGTTTAATTTAAAATACAATTAAGACTGTTAACATAAATAGAGCAATTCTCTAGCCATTATCATGTTTCGAACTCTAAAGTCATGTTCGCGAATATGAACATTGTTTTTAGGCTATACAATAACCACGACGAGTCCACAATACAAGGTTTACAGTCAACTCGTACCTAAGTCAACTCGCACGGTAGTCAACTCGCACGTTGTTTGGTCAACTCGCACGGAAGTCAACTCGTACCTAAAAGTAAACTCGCACGGTAGTGAAACTATTGATGTGTTGATGGGTTCTGAATGAGTTATTTATGCATAAACACAAATGAGAAATACTTTCAGAGTTTAGTTCAATACTTTTTATTGCAATATTTTCACAAAATAACACATTTTTTAACAAATTGTGTTTACACCAGGTTACATTATCGGCACATTATAACAGACACTAAACGTACTTTTTAAAATATATTTTTTTAACTATTATTTTTATTAAAATATTTGAAACACACATTGTCAAAGCTTTATCATGTACACAAGTGGACATTCATCTATATACTTTTATTTTAATATTTATTTCAATATTTACATACAGTATCAAAGCTGTACAATATGTACACAAGTAGACATACATCTATATACTTTTATTTTAATATTTATTTCAATATTTACACACATTATCAAAGATTTACAATATGTACACTAATATTGTAATTTAATGAATAGGACATAAAGACTGATAGAACTATGAATTATTAAGAATTTAATATTTGTCATAAAACTATTAATGAAGATCCCGTTACCTATGGAAAACTTATTGCGCACACAATTATAAGTAAAAAACGTATAACAATAATGTTAACGTGAGTACAAATACGTATAGCTTAGTATCATATAAACCGAGTATATATGATTATCATACCTACATGTATTGAAACATTTTTGTACGCAAAGATTATTAATTTTACAATAATAATCAGTCATAATACAATTTTACAGAATCAAATGTGTGTTTAATTAATAATTTAATAAAATTGCCCAGCATTATTAAAATTTGAACATGAGTTACAGTTCTACATTAATTAATTAAATATTAAATTGTAAAGCATGACAAATTAAAATATTTATTTAAGTATTCCATACTACAGCCTTATTTCTAGGCAACCCCTATCAGTAATAGCCTTATCTACCCCTCGATTATCAGTACCCTCATCAGCTCTGAATGACTGACAGATTATCTGTTTATTGTAATTTTAGGGGTGGGGAATAGGATATGGTGTTTTCAGGTATTGTTACTTTCTTGACTGATTAGGTGACATATGGTTTATTATTACAATTCCAAATTAACAATTAAAGTGATATTATGGGCATGTTTCACTGTTGAATTGAGCTGAACATGATTAACAGGTCAAAAGAGTTAGTTTAAATGTGGTTACTGACGAATTATCTGCAACTCATCTTGCTGCCAGTTGTTTATAAAAAGTATATATTATAGTCGATATTTTACATGACTCACCCAGTCCTCTAAGCCGAAATGATCCGTAAAAAAAAATAGTGTATTTGTGTCGTATGAACGAATCTGCACTAAAACTAGATTTAGATTCACTTCGTAAATCAAATCTTGTGTGTCGTCAGTAGTCAAAACGAAACTACGGTTGATATTCAAATGCATTATTTTTCTCTTTCCGGGATATTGTTGTAGTATGTTGATGCTGCATTAACAAATATAAGTGTATATGAAGTGAAAACACCAAAAATAAACAACGGTTGCGATAGACACCTATAAACTGTAATATTCCTATAATATCACTTTAACATACTAACGTATGAACATTTCAAAATCTGTCATAGCTTATTAAAAAAGTAAAACATATCAGCTTATATAAATTTATAACAATTAAATAGAAATTAGAATACAAATAATTAACAAAAACAAAACATGAACGCTGAAAAAGAGCTCTACAAAGACTACATAGACATTTCACAATGTCATGAAAAACCACTTAAATGTTCACTCGATCTTAACAGAATAAATACATCAGGAAGAATTATATTCATAGAAGAATTTCCATATCAAAAATGTTAGAAAACCATTTTAAAACAGCCGATATCTGTTGATATTCGCCCCTTTCGCGAATATAGTAATATACGCTCTTTAGTCGTACCGAGCACATATCAGTGAAAGGGGGATTACATATCTTTAGGGTATGGGTAACCTATGGTCTTTAAAAATCGATTAGGAATTTATAAAAGGTATTTCTTGTGTTAGGTTTAAGAAAGAATGTCTCAAAATATTGTAAAAAAAACATTGAAAACTGAAACTAGCGACAGCTCCCTTGCAAGAATATTTTGGATCTCCAAAAAGGAGGTTTTTGCGAAGGTCAATATTTCACGCTGCAGAAACAGAACAGAACTTTGAAGGTAAATTGTGAAAAATCTAAAGACTTCTAGGTAAATAAGCACAGCACATGGTTGAAATTAATGAATAATGTAGCCAAAACTAGAATTGCATTCTGTTTGAATGTACTTTGCATGCCATGAAATGGGTAAAATTTCTCAATTTTTCATTAAAAAGTAGGTGGGTGGGGGAAAGGGTGTCAGACAATTCACCCCCAAGACAATTCATCCCCTGGACAATTCACTCCAGAATTTGATTTCCTTGGACAATACACCCCCAAGACAATTCACTGCCATATTTTTTATATGATATTGTATTGTCATTTGCTTTTGTCATATTTTAAAATAAGTTGTGAACAGATGTTTGGGGTTATAATTTTGACTTTGTAGCATAATTTTGATGTGAAGATAATAAATGTAGTATGTAAATGAAAGATGAAAAAGTGTTTTTTGTCAAATGCAATCCAACCAATGCTTTTTTTCTATAAACTGTGTTACAACATATAAAATTGAAACAAATTAAGTATTTTGTATTTATAATATTTGTGCATTGGATTTAAATAACAGTCTGCGAAATAAGCGCACGCCCGTTGGCCTGGGCGTGTAAATTATAGCTCTGGCCTATTAAAATTGCCATATTGTATGCCCGTCGGGCCAGTAGAAATTCCGTGTATCAATATTGTTTCATTTTTAAGTGTGATAAAAGTCATTATTTTGTGAGTACTTTGCGAAGATTTCCCACAGAACTTCGTTCAACTTCGCCTAAAATACTAGATTTAAACGCGTTCCGATTGGTCCATACATTCAACGGTCATTTTCGAGTCGTAACACAGGCCACGTGGTGAACAATTTAGACTGGTTATTTACTAATGGCACACGTCATGCTGATGTGTTTTCTGCTGAAGTAAACTTATCAACGTACGCGGCTTGCATTTCCGGAATAAACATCGTTTTACTTTGTAACCTTGTTTGTGTGTTTATTTCCAAAGTTGTAAGTCCCTACGCGCATAAGGCTGCATAATGCTTAAATACGTAGCTGGAGCGAAGCCAGGCAAGAAACTGCCCACTTCTGATCGTAAGTCAACAAATGACTATGAAAAATCACGGAAACGTGAATTTCAAGAAAAGTGGTAAAAAATCAGTGATGAAGGAGAGGCTACTTCTGTAAGACAGAGTTTAATAAGCTACGCTTAAAAACACAGCATAAGAAAAAAGTCAACATGTATGATAAAAGTATGCCATCTATGCCTTCACTTGTCAAGTAAACTTCTGGAAAATAACTATCAGGTTGCTTGTTTTACAGGATATGGTTTCTGACTAAGAGGATCTCCAGGATTGACATGACGCCTTATCAGTGATCGCTCCGCCCACTTAATCACGTGGCTCAGCATGAAGAAAACCTAGACAAGCTAACACCAAAATGGCTTCTTTGCCTATAGACTGCATATAGATTTACGCGATATTCCGGATGATTTGATGGACTAGTTTAACACCATGTTACACGTGTAAAGGGGTTGATGCCATTTAGTTATTCTGCAAATGCAAAAAATATAAGATTAAAGAGAACATCAGCTATTTATAACGGGTAAATCGGTACATTAAACACGCTCTCAAACGCTTGCGCGCTTCCCGAAATCGAACCCGTTATTACGTGTAATGGTGGTATTTGCAATAAATTAACACTTCACCGGTATTTACCCGTGTTTTTAACAAAATTATTACAGAAACATTCCCCCCTTCCCGTGTATTTGACACGAAATAGCGCTTTATAACTGGGAATTCGGTGAAGTTTTACGCGCTTTCTGACGCCGGGTGGGTACCTCAATCCCACGTGTTATTGCGTATTAAAGTGATATTAATCATATTAAACATTGCTTATGGGACATTTATCAATCACTATAATTTGAAGCGCAAAACCAACACAGTCGTTTGGACATTGTCTGATATAAAATTAGCGTTGTACAAAAGGGAATACGGTCAGGCTATTATAAATTAATAAGGCTACCAATATCAGACGCTCGCGCAGGTACCGACTTCTGCGAAGTTACCGCATTTATTGTTTAACTAATATCAGTAATAATAACTCTTTTACAATAGCATTTATCGATACGTATTTATTAAAATAATAACAAAATGGTTTTCAGTTGTTTCTGACACACACAGAAACGCGATTTTTAACGGGGATTTCGTTAAGTTACACGAATTGGGTACCAAAATTCTCAATTATTTTACATGCACACATAATACATACTTAATAATGCTTAGTTATTGCTTATATGACATTTCAAGTTTGTGAAATAAATAAATGTTCTTTAAAGGGGATCTCAATAATTTTTTAAGCTTCCACTCGCTCTTGTCAAGACCGCATTTGCCGCGTTGGAAATGGTATAAATTTAATTCATCTAACTTATCTTTCTGGATACCAAATGTCAGAGTTGCATTAACCCTTTTTTACACCGTTTAACCATTTTTCATTTCCGATTTTTCATCCGAACAAAATATAGAAACTCGTTTAAAAAATGAGATCTAGGCATTCGAGCTCCTAGTGTGGATTAAAAGCGTTTATTGGTGACACCACATGAGCGAAAATGTGTAGATACCGTTAATAAGATAATAAATCACATGTCACCTTCAAATAACATGTATGATGTCAATTAAGTGCATTACTATCAGAGTAATAAAACACAGCATGAATTAGGCTTCATGGTGGGTTTTATTTCTCTTTAAGTAATGCAGATGAATCTCGCTTCTGAACTAGTAACTGATAAAACTATTTTTAAAAAGTGAAATATTATGTGATAATCAGATCGATAACATAAACTATTTAAATCTGCTAGTATATCCGATAAAAATATATTATAATTGTCTTTGACAGTGTTGACGTTCAGTTGTTCGTGGTGACGACCGCATGTATTTATACATCTCTTACAGTACTGTTCTCAAGATCTCTTTTCGGCTTTGGAAACGATATAAATTAAATGTCACCAACTAATCTTTCAGGATATCGATTGTCCGAGTTACATAATCCCCATTGACACCGTTTAACCATTTTTAATCGTTTTTTTAAAGAGGAAAATGGCGGACAGGTCGTTGCTAACGAGTGCGCCCGATTAATCGATCGCTGATTGGTGGATCAATTCTAGTGGGTGGAGCGATCATAGATAAGGCGTCATGTCAATTGCAGTGATGATTAGATGAACGAAGAAGTTGTTTATCACATGTTAAATACTTATAATTAATAAAGGACATAATTACATTGACTTGTTATATTGTGTTGCAATTGTTTTTGCAATAGGCTTTACAGTTAACATACCCTGGATACAATTTTACTTTTAATAGATTAACTGCTATTGAAAGATGAAACCCTTTAACAGGGTGTATATTTTAACAAATTTACTTTGGGCTAGTAATTTTGCTGCTGGGCTACTTGTCTTTACCATTCCAGTAGCCGGAATGGCTAGTGGATAAAATGAACTATCGTGAAGACTGAAATAATATTATTAGGTTAACTGCTATTTTATTATTTGAGAACTTTGTCAAATATTGAAGTTGATTAATTAGTTTCATTTAATTCTTAGAATTTTACATAATGACAATTACTTATTTATTCATGTTAGATGGGATAATTAATTTAATAAAATATTATGGTTTAATTGATAAGAAAACCTTAATTAAAGAAAGGAAATTTAATCTGGTTGGAAGCGTGCTATTAATGGGTATTACAATCAAGCATTCACACACCTGACAAGGCTTTATCAAAGTGTCAACACAGATAAACAAAGACTTCAGTTACACACATTGACAAATAATTATAATGGGCTGGGCAATTCTAAGACCTGGTATTGTATTAAAAAATTCCATTGTTGTTCACCTGATATTTTGATTATTATTTTTATTTAACTGCCTATAAACAAAAGTGTTTCATTAAAAAAAATATTATTTTTATTCTTATTATCCATTAAGTTGTTGGATTTTCTCTCATTGAAGGATTAGTGATAGAAGTTGTGTTTTGTAATGTTGTGTATTGAAACATATTTTAGTCTGCAATTATCAGTATTCTTTTCAAAGCCAGTATCAAATTCACACCATTTTATGTTATAATTTTTTGAAATGCTACTTATACACCAATACCTCATGATTTATTAAATCTACTATAATACCGCTAGTATGCTCCTCTTAAAAATGTTTTGAAATGTAATGTACTTTTTACAAAAATTGTACTCAATTCAAGTCCACTTCAATCATACAGTATGTTCTCATTCCATACTACAGCCTTATCTCTAAGCAACCCCAATCAGTAATAGCCTTATCTACCATTAGATAATCAGTACCCTCATCAGCTCTAAATGCCTGACAGATTATCTGTTTATTGATACCTTTATGGGTGTGAAAAAGGTTGTTTTTTAGGTGTTGTTACTTTGTTCACTGATTATGTGACAAATATTTTATTATTATATTTCCCATTTAAAAATAAATATAGTAATTTTATAAAAATTTCGAAATCTTGCATAACTTATCAAATAAAACAATTAGATTATTTCCAAATAATGTATCCAATACCATTATTATTTATTAATACACTTTTTACAAATATAAACTGTTTTAATGAATAAAATCAATCTTAAATAAAACATAAACACATAATAAAATATTTAATGACATAAAAACAATAATAAGATATTGTTAATAATAAGATATTGTTAATAACAAGAACAAACATCAATAGATAAAAAGCACAGTTATGTTTCAATTGCAAGTAATTTTATGAAAAAAAGAAAGAAATTCTGAGAACATCTTAATATGCTTTTATTAGAACTTCATAAAAATAAAAAAGAATACAAATAACTATCTTTAGAAAACAGATATTTGTAATTACTAAATCCTAAACAAACAGCAAAAGATCAAAAAAAATTGTCCAGGAGCAGGGGTGAATTGTCTAGGGGGTGAATTGTCTCCTCGGGGTGAATTGACATGACGCCTTATCAGTGATCGCTCCGCCCACTTATTCACGTGGCTCAGCGGGAAGAAAACCTAGACAAGCTTTCACCAAAATGGCTTCTTTGCCTATAGACTGCATATAGATTTACGCGATATTCCGGATGATTTTATGGACTTGTTTAACACCATATTACACTTGTAAAGGGGTTGATGCAATTAAGTTATTCTGCAAATGCAAAAAAAATATACGATTAAAAAGAACATCAGCTATTTATAACGGGTAAATCGGTACATTAAACACGCTCCCAAACACTTGCGCGCTTACCGAAATCGAACCAGTTATTACGTGTAATGGTGGAATTTGCAATAAATTAACACTTCACCGGTATTTACCCCTGTTATTAACAAAATTTTTACCGAAACATTCCCCCCTACCCGTGTATTTGACACGAAATAGCGCTTTATAACTGGGAATTTGGTGAAGTTTTTACGCGCTTTCTGACGCCGGGTGGGTACCTCAATCCCACATGTTATTGCGTATAAAAGTGATATTAATCATATTAAACATTGCTTATGGGACATTTATCAATCATTATAATTTAAAGCGCAAAAACAACACAGAAAGTTTGGAAATTGTCTGATATAAAATTAGCGTTGTACGAAATGGAATACGGTCAGGCTATTATAAATTAATAAGGCTACCAATATCAGACGCTCGCGCAGGTACCGACTTCCCCGAAGTTACCTCATTTATTGGTTAACTAATATCAGTAATAATAACTCTTTTACAATAGCATTTATCGATACGTCTTTATTAAAATAATAAAAAAATGGTTTTCACTTGTTTCTGACACACACAGAAACGCGATTTTAAACGGGGATTTCGTAGTAAAGTTACACGAATTGGGTACCAAAATTCTCAATTATTTTACATGCACACGTGACATAATACATACTTAATAATGCTTAGTTATTGCTTATATGACATTTCAAGTTTGTGAAATAAATTAATGTTCTATAAAGGGGATCTCGGTAATTCTTGAAGCTTCCACTCGCTCTTGTCAAGACCGCATTGCCTCGAACGATCATAGATAAGGCGTCATGTCAATTGTCTTGGGGGTGAATTGTCTCGCTTCCGGGGGGAAGATCAAGGGCAATAGTTTCACAAGTGAAGAAGCTGGCCTTGTCTTTGGTTTTATTTTCAATGCATGTTGCCTTAGCGCTATGTTATGACACTGACACAAATAGGCGTTCTTGTGTCACTTTCTGTTTTGATGAAATGGATTTGACTGTTTGCTGCCTTTCGGAACTTGAAATTTGGGCAAAAATATATCCTCTGCCCCCTTAACCCTTTGCATGCTGGGAAATTTGTCGTCTGCTAAAATGTCGTCTGCTGAATTTCTAAAATTAGCATTTTCTTTGATTTTTTTCAAAAAATACTATCAGAATAGCAAACAGTTTGGATCCTGATGAGACACCACGCTTTGCATAGGCCTTTTAAATTCGGTTCCCGCACTGAAAGGGTTAATGAATGTTATCCACTTTTATTATTGAATTTTTTGTTGTTGGTATTGAATGTATTTACTACAACAAAAGTTTTGTTGGTCAAATGTTGAAAAAAAATCAATTAATTGAACAATGATGAAATTATTCACATACTTAAGTGCAATTCAGTGTCGTTACAGTACTGTAGATTTCGTCTGTGTGGTTAATCAAGTGTATCTACTGTAGATTATTTTTAATTTATTGAACATCATTTTTTCACACCTGAGGATGTTTACGTCTGCTGCATCTTTTAGGCTTGAAAGCCACAGGTTGTGAACAAATGTGTGCATGTGTGCATATATTTTATTTCTTAGTTCCTTCCTCACCTGAATAATTACATGACAGTGTGTGATGATGAATATGTATTATCATGCTTATGACAATGTGTTGACCTGGAGCTCCTGCAGTTAAGACTCAAAATGTGGGAAGAATTTTCAATATTAAGAGCTTAATTCTATGCATTAATCTCTGACTCACTGAAAAACATATTTTAAAGTTGACATGGTCATGTGCCATGTGGATCAACCAGAGTACCTAATTTTAGCTCCACCTATATTGTATTGTTACCACCGAAACAATTTACATGGACCCTGGTCCCAGAATGGAAATCGAATACTGGTTGCTGGTGTGACTGCACCAAATTGGCCTTTATTATCAGGCGATCAATTACTTGTAAATGAAAATCTACGGTGGAAACTTTTTCGCATTATAATTATTATTAATATTTATTATTGTTACAGTTACATGTAAGTTGTGTCAATACCATCAGTGAATTTGTAGAAATATGGGATATTACGTAACCAAATGCATTGATGGTGTGCACATCACAATTTCAGCAAGAAAAGATTTTTCAGATACCAAATAGACAATTTTATGTGTTAAGTTTCTTTTTGATAAATTAATGCAGTTGTTTTTTACTAACAATATAATATCACCACTATTGAATGCCCATAATCTATGAGCTGTTAGTTTTTTAGTTTCCATTTTTATTTAATGTCATTTATTAATTTAAAAAATCCAAATAGTGCCTTATGCCCTCTTAAATACATGCATCCAGTCTTATCTTATTTTGTCACCTTAGACCCCTAGAGAGCACAGTCAACCACGGTTTATTAGATTACAATCAGTAACACAGTAACTGATAAGCTGAAGGACACACTCCACTGAAATATCTTATTATCTCCAGGTCAAACAATCTTGAGATTTGAGGGTTTTTTATTAATTTTAAATGAATACGAAATAAGTTGTTTTTTTATTGAGGAAAACAAGTATTATAATAATTGTTTTAAACAATGTGTTGGCATGGTAAATCTATCAGTTGTATTTGATTTAATTATTGAGAACAATGGGCTAATGAATCTGCAGATCAATTTCACAAAGACAATATTATCAGTTTTAAATACATAGTTTTATTTGTTTGTAATACTACTGGCAATCTTCTTAGTTTTTTACTACAAATCCTTACTTTTTGTTTATCCCTTTACCCCTTAGATACGTATTTTGACGCATTTGTAGTCACTTAGAAAGTTATATTTAATTCAAGACCTTTCTTACTAGATCCAAGTTTTAAAGGCTTCATTTCCAACCCTTAGATACTGATGAGCAGCAAACAGCATAAAACCTGAACAGCCTGCATTTTATTCACAGGCTGTTCTGAAGTTATGCTGTTTGCACATAGCCACTTCCACTTTGCTTTTGTGTGGGAAAGGGTTAAACAAGTGTTATATTTTTATGCTTCCCGAAATAAAATTTTGGCGGAGCATATAGTGGCCAGTTTGTCCTTACTTCCTTCCTTCCTTCCTTGTTTCCGTCACACTTTTGTTACGGTTTCTCATAGCGCCTTCAACACTTTACCGATCTCTTTCATATTTGGCATGTAGGTACCTTGCATGGACCTCTACCTTTTGATGAGGTTTGAGGTCACTGGGTTCAAGGTCAAGGTCACCGAGGCTAATTATATATTTTTCCGTCACACTTTTGTTACAGTTTTTCATAGCGCCTTCAATATTTTACTGATCTCTTACATATTTTGCATGTAGGTACCTTACATATATAGACCTCTACCTTTTGATGACGCTTGATGTCATTTGGGGTCAAGGTCACCGAGGCTAATAATAGATTTTTTAAGGTGGTTATTTACACATAGATTGTCAAAGCGCATCATCGGGGAGCATCCATCGCTTTCAACGATACTTGTTGTTAGGAGTTTACTAAGGAGTTATAATGCTAGGGTTAAAAATGATTGAAAAAGTACCAAACAAATATTTGTGCAAATGGGGTGTCACTGGGCCAATTGTTGTACTGCTCATTTGACACTTTACAGTAAAACTTGTTGTTCAATGTCATAAGTTGGCAGTCATTTAGTCCAGCCCAAAAAAGGGACCTTTTACACAATTCAATATTCAGTCTCATAATTTAAAATTCAATGTGACAGACTTTCAATGGATTTAAGGGCTTCTAAATGCTCACACCTCACATCAAAGATGATAAACAGTCTCTGGCAAAACCACAATGGGATTTTAATCAGGCAACATTCATTTTAATTTGTTCCCAGCATTTCATAAGCACTTTTTATATTGATCATTAAATTGTTCATCATAATCCATAAATAAACATTTACAATTTATTTACAATTTCTTTTGAACATTCTCTCCAAATGCTTTGTGACACTATTTCCAATATTCTATCAGAAATTGTGTTTTTGTTTTGTCTCTTTTTAATTCACCCTAGGGTGTGATGAAGATACAAAAAAGTATGTCAAGGGAAGCTCTGATTTTCTCATTAATTATTTCAAGGTGCAAATGTCAAATTTTAAATCTAACTTTCATTTTTACCTGAAGTATTTAGTACAAATACCATTTCATAATTATTTGATGAGTTGATAAAACTTTTTACCTGAGAAATGGGGTTATATTTTCAATAAGTTGCCAGTAGCAGACATGGGGTAATCATAATTGTTAATCTGTTATCATCATGATTATTAATTGATTACTTTTTTCATTAATCATGGATTGATCATTAATTATAGCTTTTGTATAACTTAAATAATAATTTTATAAAGATTACCTCTACAAGAGGTCATTACTCATTATTATTTTATGATTATGATTACTTTTGACCAAAAAGCAGATTCAATTTCAATTCATGAAGACAAATGACACATTAACAACATCAGACACTTGCCAACTTATCATGTAGTTAATTACTCAAGTGGTGTAGATCTCTGATAGCTCTCGGTCCGAGGGGTATTTAAAGGGATTAAGTCTGAACAATAGTTCTTATTTGGAACTTGCCTACAACTGGTTTTTCCGCTAATTTACATGAGGTACAAATAAAATTGACCTAGATCCACGGGAATGCGTATTGTTATTCCCCCTACAGGTGAAAATGGAGGGGACTTATGGTTTTTGCTCTGTCTGTCAGTCAGTCAGTCAATCAGTCAGTCACACTTTTCTGGATCCTGTGATAACTTTAAAAGTTCTTCATATTTTGTCATGAAACTTGAAAATATGGATAGATGGCAATATGGAGATTATGCACGTCATTTCATTTTGTTCCTACGTCAAGAATTCTGGTTGCTATGGCAACAAATAGATTAGAAATATTGCTGAAAATAGTGGATCCTGCGATAATTTTTAAAGTTCTACATATTTTTTCATGAAACTTGAAACATGGATAGAAGGCAACATGGAGATTATGCATGTCAATTCATTGTGTTCCAATGTCAATAATTCTGATTGGTATCGCAACAAATAGACTAGAAATATTGCTGAAAATGGTGGAGTTTCATCGGTATTGGACTTATATTGCTTGGAAATAGTCTTGTTCAAACTAAGTAAGTACGGTACCAGAATATTCATGTGACACTAGGGTCATAATGGTAAAAAGTGTATTGTACCTTTCACGAAGTTATAATGGTGTACTTTGAGTTGATATGCAAAACACGACTGTTCAGGTTCGATCCTTTAATTCAACTGCCCGTCAACAACAATACAAATCTTTATGACGTCAAAATAATAATAATAATAACGTGCTCATTCGCGGCAACCGCCACTCAACGTTACGTCTAAAATCTCATATAATATTCACGACATACTGGGGGCCGCAAAATGATAAAACAGAGTTTTCACATAAGTATACGAATACGATAATCATAACAAAATGCTTAAATATTTAAAAACAGTCCATCACAACAATATCATGATTGTCCATCAGTTTTTATTGGCACTTTTCACTTCCGGTGGATAAAGTTTCGCTATTGGCCTTATGGTATACAATCCGTTGCTGATTCGCGCTTTCGCCTCGCAAACATGCCCGTCCCTTTCGGCAACAACATCGACGACCACGGCAAGTTTCCATCGACATCTCGGGCCATCATCATGGATCTGCACCACGTCCCCGGTGTTGATCGTCTGCGTGTTGGAACCAGACATTCGGTGGTGCTCGCGGTGTGACGTAAGGTATTCAGTCTTCCAGCGTCTGTATAACTGTTGTATGAGCAGCTCACGTCGCCTTGCCATGCGGTTAAATGTAGCATGATCGGCTGCAGCGACAGTACTCCCGGCATCGAATGTGACGTCATCGTGTGGCATCGTTGTAACTCGGCGACCGTATAACAGCTGCGACGGCGTGATATGCGCGGGGGTCGTTTAGATCTGTTGATGCATACGTCAATGGCCGATCGTTAAGTACAGCCTCGATTTCTGTGACGATTGTAAGAATCGACGTAAGCTCGTTCAATGCCGGTGGCGTTGATTTCAGGCAGTCGTTCAAGCTTGGTGAATCACGTGACTGACGGCAGCTACAATCGTAGACGATGCGTTTGGGTGTCGTTGATGATTCTTTTTCCACTGAGTGATGAGGAATGTAGTGCACTTGTTCAGCTGACTCTTGACCAAGTGGTACCCGCTCGATGAAGCCACGTCTTTCCTGCTCTGCTATGATGTCACCATGTGCCCGAGGCACTTCCGGTTCATTGCACAACCTCTGAATAGCCCCAACAGTTCTCTTCAAGGCTATGTTGTGGTTTGTTGGTAGAGCAGGGTGGTCTTGCTTCCATGGTAGTTTGGCATGGTACCTTCCGTTGTCGTACTCAATAGCTGTCGCTTGGTATTGCTTTAGGTACTCGACAGACTTCCGGTCAGGTTCACAAGGTGAGATACCCATGTTCTCAAGACTCCAGAAACGTTCTAATATGCTGTGTTCTTGGGCGCGCGATGCAAGTACGTTCAAGATGTGCTTATCAGCTGACGCATGAAACGTGGAGGGCATCGGACCGGACAGTAAATAACCAATCTTAGACTTGACGGCGGTCGGCCCGTTCCCTCGAACAACATGATCTTCGACAATATCCCAATAGTGGTCAGCTCCAACGAGTAATGAAATGTCAAATAACGTGTCACCTTTAACGGAATGAGCCAACTTCAATCCCCGCAGGTATGGAAGTTCCGCAGTCGATCTAAGATATCCGCATCTGATGGGAGCCGCAATAGTGGGGACGATGAGTACACTAACAGGTATCTTCTTTCTCTTCGAAACTATGTACACTGTCGTGCGTTCTAGTTGCTGTAAGCTTCTGTTATTACTTCCTCCGAATCCCGTCAGGCTAAGTGTTTCTATTCCATCACTCTCTAGTTGAAGATCGTCAGCAAGCTTTCTGGTGATAAAGGATCGCTGTGCGCCTTCGTCGACTAATATGGCGGCATCCGTTGTATTGTGAGACGACGAAACAGGGGCAATGGCGGTCTTTAATACAACGTCTGCGTTCGACCTCTTTGAAGACGAGAAGAATACGGCGGCTTCCGATTGCGGCAATTCAACTTCCGGTTTTCTTTGTAGCTCCTTACAGATAGAAGTGTGATGCTTCCGGTGGCAGTTTTGACAGCGTCCGTTTGACTTGCATTCTGTAATTCGGTGTTTACCCAAGCAGTTAAAACAAAGCTGTTTCTGTTTCACAACATTCATTCGGGCAGCAGTGTCAGGAAAGTTTTTACATTCGCAACTTAAATGTTCTTGATCACAAAATGCACATGTTCTAGAATAATTTTGCGTATTCCTTTTGCCAAACTTGTTGCTAATAGTGAATGAAGTCTTCTTACCATTCGCACTTGCATTAAACAATGCTGTTGAGTTGTAGTCGCTAACTTCCGGCAACGCATAGGAACTTCCGGTGCCGATCTCAAGAATGTTGATTTCCTTGTTAATCGCTCGTCGCAGATCTTGCAAAAACCAGTCATTATTCTCGTTTACGCGGGCGAGATTTTTACGTATATCCATCGGCAATTTTTCCAATACAACTGGCACCAATAGGCTACCGTACATATCTTGATGTTGTCCTAGCGACTCAAGACCCCGGATATACGTTTCCATGCGGTCGTAAAACCCTCTCAAACTCGCGACTGTGGAAGTTGGTGATGGCAATTTCAATAACGCTTGCATGTTTGCATGAACAATTTTGCAATGTTGACCATACCTTTCACGTAACAATTCAACTGCGCGCGTGTAATTTGCATTCGTGAGTGCAAATCCTTCAATAGTCATGGCGGCTGTACCCTCCAACTGTGCTTTCAAATAATTGAATTTCTGCACATCAGTCAAGTTGACATTGCAATGGATTGACGATTCGAATGAATCCCAGAACGATTGCCATTGTAATATATCACCGTCAAATCGTGGAAGTATTAATTTTGGCAATTTATGAGTACTAGATATACTTATCTCGGGCGCTGACTGGCCGCTGTTGTTTGACGAATTGGTGTTCACCCTGCGTTGGTTGTTTGGTGGTAGTGGAGCGGATGCCTGCTGACTACCGGAACCGGATGCATGCGATAATAAATCGGCGGCGTCTGTAATGCCAATGTTAGGCCGCTGTAGACGCTGCTTGTATCTTCGTAGTTTGACCTCTACGTCGAAGGTATACTCTTCTGCCTCGACCATCTCGTCTGGCGCAGCGTCGGCGTCGGTGAGCGAGAGAATTTTATCATTGTGGACTAGCAGACATGCCACTTTTTCTTCTAATTTCTCGATAAGCGCTTGAAACTGAATGTCATCGTCTTCATCGCTCGTTTCTTCTATTTTACTGACGAAACGGTCAATAATATTTTTCAAACCTAGCCGCTGGCCTTGTAACTTCTCTATTGTCGTCGGCATTTTACTGTTTGTTCACGGCACCAATTTCACGAAGTTATAATGGTGTACTTTGAGTTGATATGCAAAACACGACTGTTCAGGTTCGATCCTTTAATTCAACTGCCCGTCAACAACAATACAAATCTTTATGACGTCAAAATAATAATAATAATAATAACGTGCTCATTCGCGGCAACCGCCACTCAACGTTACGTCTAAAATCTCATATAATATTCACGACAGTACCTAACGATTAGTGGAGTTCCGAATACAGTCTATTGCATTGATGAGACTGCATTTATGCAAAAAATAAGTGTTGGAGCTTAATTAGGTGTGGGAACAGTTAAGGAATCAGTCAAATAATTGATTTCATGAGAATTTTAGTGAACCATGTTAACCCATGTATACAAGTTACATTTTGAAAAAGCAATTCATGCAACTTCTGCACCAGTGGAGAGACTCTGGCATTTTCTTTCCTTTCTGATAGAAGTTGAATGAGTGACCGCACTTTTCAAATGCCCATGAACATCAAATGCAAAAATCGTGCAGTACCATGCATCTTTCTTTTTTGTGCAAGTTAATAGGATAAGAATTAAGGGTGTAACGGTACTCTGTGGGACGGTATATCGTAATAGTCTCCTCTCAGTACAGTGCATGATACTCCTTCGAGTGCGTATGGTACGGTACAGCATTTTTCATATGCGCCAACGCGCCAAGTAAACTTTTAATGTTTGGATGTTGTAACAATACGCGGCAAGAAAGATTCCATTGGCGCAATCAATAAAATATGTGGCACAGTAATTGGATCAATGTTAACGGAAATTCTCCCAATATCATCTCATATCACATTTTTAAATGACAAATTTTGTAATCATGAATTTAAAATAAAATAACATTTTTTTTCAAATTAAAGAAATGAATGTATGTAGAGGTCTTTAAATAAAATTGAAAAAATGGTTTAAAATGGTTTGTATGTTGTTTCCATCTGACAATACGTATCCCGTTACGTATTGTATCGTACACACTGTACTGCGATACGTATAGTAATGAAGGGGAGCGTATCATGACACCCTTAATAAGAATATGATTTTTTTTTTATAGATGAACAGTGGTTGATAAAGGGTCTAATAGCCCACATATTATTAAATGCATGAATTAATACATTTGTAATCAATTTGATCACTTTGGTTGAGATTACCAATTAATAATATAATATCAATGAAAAAAACATTAATCATGTTAAAAAATAAGTTAAATTTCATTGATTTTTGTTCGAGTAATTGACCACATGTCTGCCCAGTTGCAACTGAGAGTAACATTCTTTTGTGACATAGACATTTTGCTTCACTTCATTATAAGAGCTATCAAACTGCAGTTTATAAATTATATGACAAGATAAGCTATTGGGGGACATCACCGACCCCAGTAGACAGATTATCTCCAGAGCCAATTAAATATGCAGGTTTTGTTTTTTGCTATAATTAGCACATGCTTAACAGTTACATGTATATGTTTCAATTGTACTTTCTCGTGGAAGCTGTCTAAGCCAGCTTTTCACCTTACCTGACCTTTGTAAGACAGACTGTCCAATAAAATTTCCTGCGGCTAGACACAAATAAAGACACTTCATTTATTCCATTGGCTGATTTGAGCGATATATTTATAAACTGGACCCATTTAAATACTAGAATTTGATAAAGTGGACACATTTCATACTTGAATTTTAATTTCTGTCATATCAATACAGTATACTTAATGAATTTGCTATGATATCTTTAACGCTACTGAAATTTACTTTTTGATACCCATTTATATGGTGTGCGGTAAAAATGCCAGAGGTAAAAATGCCATAGGTAAAAATGCCAGAGGTAAAAATGCCAGCCGTAAATATGCCAGAGGTAAAGTGGTAAAAATGCCATAGGTAAAAATGCCATAGGTAAAAATGCCAGACTTTATAAAGTAAAACAGATTTTTGAGCAATATTTTTTAAGGATATTGAGTATTTTTTTGTACGGAAACATTTTTTTTTAATTGAACATGTTGTTAATGGTTGGGAATTTGTGTTTCTTTGATGAATCGGTCATTAAAGAAAACTTGTTAAATTCATTGTAAAAGGATATTGAGTATTGTACGGATACATTTTTTTAATTAAACATGTTGTTTGAGAATAATGTGTCAGTAATACATGTTATTTTATATTGTATTCTAAAGATTCACATGCTTTTTTTAAGAAATGAAAGATTCAAATGTGTCTTATTCATATTGTTTCTGTGTCTTAAATGTGTCGTATTTATATGTGACTACGAGCTTATTTTTTGAAGAAATGAAAGATTCATATGTGTCATATTTGTATTTTATCCATGTCTTAAATGTGTCTTATTTAAGACTACAGGCTATACCGCCAGTGCGATACAATAGATCTTATTTCTTAATCTCCACTTTCACACTTAGCGCTGTCTTTAATAAGGCTACCTCTATTTCAAGGACAGATTACTGAAAACTAAATAAAAAGTACAACGGTGATGTTGATCCATGTTGATGTGTATTCTAGCTTAAATATGATCTAGCTAGAATACAATACTAATATAATTTACTTAAATATTATTTCGGAATCATACAATTGCTTATGCTATGCTTAGAATATATAGACATTTATTAACATTTCTTAACTGTACTGATATCCACATCAAATAATGATTTTACCTGTATTAATTGCCATTGAACGCGTATTTAAAATAATAATGGTAAATAAATCGGACGCTTGCAATAATTGTCATTAACTTTTTCAAACGGTATAAATATAAGACAATGGTAGAGCGTTTACTATTTATTGAAGTTTTTTTAAGGTACACAACAATTTAGCAATAAATGAAATCAGTTACTTTGGCAGTAAATCCAATTTTTCCAGTACAGTAGCCAGGTGCCTGTGTATTAAGCTAATAAAATAGTAATCAACACAGCAGGTTGCTAATACCGAATGGTGATGTATATCATTTGATGTATATCAAAGTTATAATGGCAGACACAGTATGGTGCCAGATAAGAGATTAGCCGTCCCCAATTGAATCAACTTTTTATAATAATTTAAACATTTATAATTTGACTTCATTCTCATTCACAATCTTACTTTGTGTAAATTAGTATAAATAATGGTTTGTTTATTTTGTGCAGTTAAAATCATCGAAGAATGTGCTTAATTAAAAAAGTGCTTCAGTTTTATAAGTTAAGGAAAGTTTTAATAAATTGATCATTTAATATATGATTTAATTTATAAATTTAGTTTTGAAACAAGAGTCATTTTATACTTAAGATAAGAATTTAATTAATAATTTAATTTTAATCCATTGATCAAGGAATATTAAATCTAAGAATTTAATTTAAAACAGGTGCTTGTTGATCAATTTATAATATAGGAAGATAATTTAATAAGGTGTCTTAGCTCAGGTTATATTAAATACCACACAATACCTGGAAATAAGACAGCATTTTGTCTTATTACCAGTTATTGTGTGGTATAAATGGTGGATTGGTTGTTTATTGTCTTTCTGTGTTCATTTGCTGAAATATGACAATGAATTTATAAAAATGAAGCTCATTCTATTACAAGAAAAGGAATTTTGTATAATAGAAGAGTTTTTAAGTTACAATATTCATGTAACACACATAAATCCTATTTTAAAGGTAATTTGCCGTCAACTGCAGTAGTCTGTTGTATCTTATGGAGAAATTGCCATTATTACATTATGCAGTAACAAGTCAACTAAACAGCCTGAATGTTGTTGGGTTAAAATGGTTAAAATGCTGATAGAAAGAAAAAGAATTCACATATGAAACATTATAAATTGCATGCTTATGTGCCTTCTTTATAAATTCCATGAGGCCTTTATATTTTATGCCCCCGGTAGGGTGGCATATAGCAGTTGAACTGTCAGTATGTCAGTCTGTCCGTCCGTCCGAAAAAAAATTAACGTTTGCCATAACTTTTGCAATATTGAAGATAGCAACTTGATATTTGTCGTGCATGTGTATCTCATGAATCCGCACATTTTGAGTGGTGGAAGTTCAAGGTCAAGGTCATTCTTCAAGGTCAAAGGTCAAATTGTGGCACAGTAGGGGGCATTGTGTTTCTGATGAACACATCTCTTGTTTTATCTAAATTTAGAATAGCATATAATACATTTCATATTATTTGGTGTTCATCTGATATGCTCATTTGTATTTTCAGTTTGGCCATGCCCAGGAGGGAGTGACTGAGTAATGGGGTGCAGAAGAAGCACAAGCCATCTCGACATGATGAATCATCCCCAACAGCGCTTGAGGATGGTTTCTTGCTCGATGAGGATGAATCCATAACTGAGAACTGAGGATGATACTTCTCTCAACACTGCATTGTATGAAGACAAAGCAACTCAGTGTGGTTAGTCATCGTCAACAACAGAACCAGACTCAGCTGACGTTGGAGACTGTCAAGTTGAGATCACTGTGCCTATCAGGGTTGAGTGTTACATACTGAACGAAGTGATCCAAAGCAATTTATTGTCAATACGCACGCTAGAGACCTGGACATTCGCTTTTTACATTCAGATCAAAGCATGGCAAAACATATTTAAGGATGAAAGTATGTGTTAATGAAGCAGGACACACTACTGAATATGTTCATGGTTAGGAAGTTGCCCAGAACCATTTTTTGTGGGAACAAATTTCTAGTGATTATCTTTTTGCCCTTTAGCTCACCTGAGCACAATGTGCTAATGGTGAGCTTGTTTGATCGCCTTTTGGCAGTCATGGAGTGCGTGTTGTGTGGCGTCAACATTTGCCTTGTAAACAATCTTGAGGCCACATTAATTGTCCAAACTTCATGAAATTTGGTCAGAACATTTTTCCAAATGAAATCTTCGACAAGTTAAAAATTTTTTCCGGTTTATTGTCCGTCATCATGAAACTTGGTCAGAAGATTTGTCAAAATGATATCTTGGGCAAGTTAAAAAATGGTTCCGGTTGGTTCAAAAACATGGGCACCAGGGGGTGGGGCATTTTTCCTTATATGTCTATATATAGCTATAGAAAAACCTGGTATCCGGACAATCGCTCCTACAGACAATCGCTCCTACGCTAAATTTGATCGGGCGGACGGTCGCTCCTACGATGTTTTGACAGGGCGGACAGTCGCTCCTACGATGTTTTGCAAGGGCGGACAGTCGCTCCTACGATGTTTTGACAGGGCGGACAGTCGCTCCTACATTATTTTGCCAACCCGGACAATCGCTCCTACATTATTTTGTCAACCCAGACAGTCGCTCCTACATTATTTTGACTCCACGGCAAAATGTAGTGTACGCCGATCAAAGGCTAACACCTATGATTAACCGACAATTAAAATTGCCAACTTGTGTCGAAAAATGCGAAATAAGCCAGATATTTAAATTTGAAATCGAAAATGTCTGTACATTTGAATTCGCCATTATGAACGGCCACCGGAAAAACTTTGCGAAACCGAAATTTCGCAAACTTAAGTACCCTTTTTCTTGAAGGTTTGCTTATTTGTGATAAAGTATAAGATAAAAGTCTAACTTGTGATTAATAATTGGTTATTTTTGCTTGTTAAATGCGTTTTCTTCACTATGAACTTTATTTGCAAAGTTGGGGTTCCCATGGGATTTTTGTAATATCCCATGGGATTTTTCATTATCCCATGGGAATTTTGGTTTCTCCCATGGGATTTTTCTCCAGCTTTTTTTATGGGAGAAAAAATCCCATGGGATTTTCAAAAACATAAAACACGTTCGTTTTTGCTTAGTTATCGATTTTAAGCATTGTTAAAGCATTTGTGCTTATTTTCGTTCAATTTACTTTGATAGAAAAAAAATCCCATTTTTTTATGGGAAAAAAAAATCCCATGGGATTTTTTTCTGATTTTTAGAGATTTATTCATGTAACCTTCAGAAACACTACCTTTTAACAAATGATGAGCATTTCTCGCGATTTCAACGCGTTATATCGTGTTTTAAAATAATAAAAAAATCCCATGGGATTTTTTGTCCCATGGGATTTTTTTGTCCCATGGGATTTTTTTTCCCATGGGATTTTTTGTCCCATGGGATTTTTTTTAAGGTATAAGTTTCTAAAAGCTATTTAATAATAATAATAATAATAATAATAATAATAATAATAATAATAATAATAATAATAATAATAATAATAATAATAATAATAATAATAATCGTGCTCAATATGATGAATTTGTACTTTTAAGCGACTAACATTTTTATTCGAGCCGATCGTCGAGTCCGAATGGTGAGTATAAGAGCAATTTACCAGTACAAATAAATCTCACTTGTGAAGAGAACGCTACCGTACTATAAAATAATCTTGATAATAAGTCATATCATTTCTCGACAGAAAATGAAAACAGTATCCATATTGATGTCAGCAATGTCCCCTGCTATGATAAATATTGACAAAATGAAAAACCTTGACAATAATTTCGTGTCGAATACGCATTAGATTATAGCAATCAAATTCATATAAGCATTGATAAGATAATTTGCGAAAATGGGTCTTATGTCAAATACGGCAAGCGTAGCTCCATTCCATAATGTCCGAGATTAAGTCACGTCAAGTTTCGTGGTCGAATTATAGCATAATAATCATTTTCACATTACGCGAATCATATGAGTTTCCCTACATATATTGTGTTAAAATTTATGTTACACTAATGTGCGATGATTAAAAGGGGATTTCGGTAATTCTACATTCTCCCGCTTAGTACCGAAATCCCCATATTTACGCCTTAAAGGGTCAATAGGTCATCGGTATGAATGGTTTTTGACTTCACATGAATGTTAAGGTGCAAAAAAATGATATTAATTTTAATTATTAAGCACTCTTGACAGCATTAAGTTGCCTCTCAGTGGGGATTTCGGTAATTCTACACTAGAACTTAAACGCGCGCCGGTACCGAAATCCTGCTGTACAAACCTTCAAGTGTCAACAAAATTATTATAGTGTTTTTTTCATTAGCAACCAGTGACATGTATTATCTTCCATTCGGTTACTTCTTTTGGAAAATAATTAGCGGGGATTTCGATACTGCTACATTCGTACGCCCAGAGCCGAAATCACCCATGTTTACGCCAATCCCCCATATTACGCCTTAAAGGGTCTATATGTCATTATGTTTGGGTTTTGGCTTTGCATTAATGTTGATTTGTACACAATCATATTAGTGTTAATCATTTAAACACTCTTATCAGAATATTTTTTCCATTATTAAATAGTTTATTAATGTGAAAAATGTGTAAACGAATGTAAAAAAGGTAAAATGTACATTTAAAACATTGGTTACACAAAAGTATATGTAAATATAACATGACATAGTAATAATAAGTCTTCAGAAAGTATTTTCCAAACAAATCTGATGAAACAAATGATATCGTACTACCTTATTTACAATATGCTATACACTTTTGCAATTTAGTTATCAATGTTTAATCAAAGCATAAATCAGGATAATATGTTGCCTCTTAGCGGGGATTTCGGTAATTCTTAACAAGCACATGAACCCGCGCCGGTACCGAAATCCCCGCTGTACAAACCTTCAAGTGTAAAAAAATACTGATTTAGGTTTAAATAAAGGGAACAATAGTATTTTTGGCCACCAAAAAGCACTTCCGCGTCAACAAAATTGAAATTATGTCAGAAACCCAGCTTTTCATTGTATATATTGCAATACACCATCGGCCGCCGAGAGCGGAATACTGCGCTTGGCCGCTAAACAATGTGGATTGCGTCAAATTAAATGTCAATTTTCGATTTTATTACAAAAATAAACACTGCCTTTTTATAAATATGTCAAGCACGTACACTTAACAAAAAAATCGATATATCTTTATGTAATGTAGAAAAGTAAAGCGCTTTATATATAACAATGTTTTATAATGTCTCTCTGGTTGAGAAAAAAAACTAAACAAAACCATGTAGAACATATATGTTTTCATAATTAAAAAAAAATATTTAATGATGCACGTGATGTTTTATAATTGATATAAGTTCACGTGTCATTGAACGAGTTAAGGGAGAGATGCGAATTAAATTACACATAATTAAAAAATGATACTATACTGTCAGCTTGATTTATAAATTGTGTTCCATCGCGCCAATATATTCATTGTTTCATGAAATTGTGTATAAAAGCAAAACGATTGAAATTATGTCAGAAATCCTGCTTTTCACATGAAATGATCTATAACACTTTATTAATTCCAATCAGGTAATTAATAATAATAGGGGAAGTCTATACTGTGTATTAGAAACTTGTTGTGGTGATCCCTATCTTATCCGCTCAATACACATCCACCTGGCTACTGTACAGAAAAAATTAGATTTACTTCCAAAATAACTGATTTCATTAATTGCTAACTTGTTGTCTACATTTTAAATTAACAACGATAATGGATCAACATCACCGTTGCACAATTATTAAGTTCACAGTAATCTGTACTTTAAATAGATAGCCTAATTAAAGACGGTGCTAATAAAGAACAAAGCGTGAATGTGGATATTAAGAAATTAGATCCTTTTTTGCATGACACTGGCAGTATATCATTTTATCTTATATAAATAAGCCACATTTAAGACATGGATAAAATTAAAATAAGACACATTTGCATCTTTCATTTCTTGAAAAAAAAATAAGCACGCAGTCACATATAAATAAGATACATTGAAGACACAGAAAAAAATAAATAAGACACATTTGCATCTTTCACTAAATTTTCTTAAAAAAACATGTGAAACTGAAGAAAAACATTTATTACTGACACATTATTCTAAAAGTCGACTGACAACTTAAGTTCAAAGAGGGATTTACAATTAAATAAGATCCATTTTCGCATGATGCTGGTTGTAGAGCAAGCAATACATTTCTTACTGACACATTATTCTAAAAGTCGACAGGCAACATAAATTCAAAGAGGGAACCACAATTAAATAATATCAATTTTCGCATGATACTGGTTGTATAGCAAGTAGTCACATATTAATTACAGCTTGCATTAGTTGCATTAATTTCGTTAAGTGCGCGTGCTTCTGAACGTTGCGTTAAGCGAGAGTGTTGTCATTTTGTTAGTTTTATATTTTGGTATTATGTATGATTATTGCTTGTTTTGAATTTGAAATAAACGCTTTCTGGCAAATAAGCATCGTCTTAATTTTAATACAAATAATGAACATTTGACATACAAAATGCCCAATAACATACCGGCAATAACATTATATATATGTTAATTTCTGTGCATGTTTATACCGAAATTATAGCCGACATCGGCAGTTAGGGAAATTTAGTGACACACTTTAACACATCAAACATGCATGATAGTTCTTTTTTCATATGATATTCCCCTGGTTGCTTACCGGTGTATTGGTGCAGTTGATAACCCCGCCGGGACTACAGTAGGGTGCTAATACACACGTGTATCGTGTTCAATACAATCGTCTTAATT
>NC_068367.1:31743225-31898225 GCF_020536995.1 Dreissena polymorpha
AATACATCAGTGTACATAATTTTATTGTGTTGTTCCCTTCGTTCTTTACTTTAAAAATGCAACTTAACAGCTTTGCAATCAACTGAAATAATATATAAAAAGTAAAAACAATAAACGTTTGGCTTTCTTAATACGATATCATTTCAAACGCTGTTGGAAGGAACCATTGCTTATTAGAGGTTTACAAGGTAATTTACCCAAGTACGCAAATGTAATGGTCGATTGCCCTTAGGCATGATTCTGTTTTATTACTTTAATCCGGTTGTAAAAATGCATGACCGAAGGGTCATCAGATAAGCAAAAACAGGGTCAAAATCTGATAAAATAGCGCTGTTTAACTGACTGTACGAAAATCCGTATGTCCGAAAATTTAGAATCATGAAAACATAAATATTTTGGCTTAAAAAGGAAATGTAAGAAAATTTAGAATGTAAGAGAAAATACGGTGGTTTTATGGTGTTTAAATCGATTAGAAATAGCAAAACCTAAAGACATTATCTCAAGTGTGATTTTCAAAATATTTTATATGAATGTACACACACGGTAAAACTAGTCTATTAAAATGAAATACCTTCATTGGTTCTCATGTTTTTAATATTTATTAAACATAGGTATTTGTTAACACTTGTTGTTATATAATATTGAAATGTACACGCATACTGAACATAAAATCATTAGCATAACGGCTAAGTTGGTTTTTACTAAGATTGCAATAGTGTTTATTTTATTATTATGAATCTTATGAGGATAATTTTGAAAGTATGACACAGAGTATCTGAAGAAGATATATACATAATCACATATGTTGTTGTTGTTGTGGTTATTGTTTCAATATTTTTTTGAGTATCATACATTCAATGACGAATAGCTATTAATTTGTCATACAAACACCATAATTATTATTGGATTGCGGAGATTAAACAAATCGATTCCTTAGTAACTGATATAACTGATACATTTTTGAGCGACAATTTGAAACTAAATCTAGTATTATTTAAAGTTGATTATTTTAATTGCAGACTTTTTTTATTAACCCCAATTATTGTGTACGCAACGTTTCTTTTATTTAAATCGCTGAGTACGAAGCATCAAGCTATTTTTTAATTAATTGACAGTGATCTTTAATGTATGTCATAATATAAATTGAAATCAATCTTAATTAAAGCTTGAGCGGTTGGTTTGTAATAAGTTTTGTAAATGTTGCTGTAGGATATGTATGCACTATAAATACTAACGCTCTGGCATATTGTGATGGTGATATGATTATATATTGCACAATGAATATGTGATGATGTTCTTGTGATAAAATTGAGGCTATAATTAGTTTTTGAATTAAGCTAGCTAATTTCAAATAAGATACAAACACATCCCAATCCTAAAATTATCAGTAAGTTATAGTATTGTTTGCCTCTAGGCGCATAATTAGTTGAAGGCCTAGTTTATCTGTTAATCCTCGCCCCATGTGGTGTCCCAGTGGGTACACTGATATTAATACACGATGTATTGGTCCACAATTAAATCTCTTATAAAAACATGTCTCTCAGGTGACTGAAAAATGGCTGTGTAGATACAACAAATACTACTACAACGGAGACTAAGATAACACATGTTACAATTAATTTGTCTTCCTTGCGTTCTTCTTATACGACAAACACTTCTAAAACAAAAAAGCAAAAAGCCGCTACTGCTACTGCTTCGGCTACTCTTACTGCTACTGCTACTGCTACTGCTACTGCTGCCGCTGCCGCTGCCACTGCCACTGCCGCTGCCACTGCCACTGCCACTGCCGCTGCCACTGCCGCTGCCACTGCCGCTGCCACTGCCGCTGCCACTGCCGCTGCCACTGCCGCTGCCACTGCCGCTGCCGCTGCCACTGCCGCTGCCACTGCCGCTGCCAGTGCTGCTGCTGCTGCTACTGACAGTGCTACTGATAGTGCTACTGCCACTGCTACTGCCACTGCTACTGCCACTGCTACTGCCACTGCTACTGCCACTGCTACTGCCACTGCTACTGCCACTGCTACTGCCACTGCCACTGCCGCTGCCACTGCCGCTGCTGCTGTTGCTTCTGATAGTGCTACTGCTACTGCTGCTGCTTCTGCTGCTGTTGCTGCTGCTACTGTTACTGCTACTGATACGGCTACTGATACTGCTACTTCTACTGCTACTGCTAGTGCTACTGCTAGTGCTACTGCTAGTGCTACTGCTACTGCTACTGATTCTGCTACTGCTACTGCTGCTGCTGCTACTGCTGCTGCTGCTGCTGCTACTGCTACTATTGATAATAATTCTCCTTCTACTTCTCTTTCTTATATTGCTAGCGATGCTTCTTAATTAATTTTTAAATGTATCATTTTGTTAAAACAGGAAAGAACTGTTATATATATTTTCTTAAAGGGATCTTTTCACGCTTTGGTAAATTGACAAAATTGAAAAAAGTTGTTTCAGATTCGTAAGTTTTCGTTTTAGTTATGATATTTGTGAGGAAACAGTAATACTGAACATTAACCATGTTCTAATATAGCCATTATATGCATCTTTTGACGATTTTAAAACCTAAAAATTATAAAGCGTTGCAACGCGAAACGATTGAATAATTTGGAGAGTTCTGTTTTTGTCGTTAAATTTTGTGAAACTACGAAGATTGCTTATATAAGGTTTAAAATACGTCGAGAATGTGTACTCGGCGGAATAGCTCAGTAGGCATAAGCGTTTATACTACAGGACTCTGCCAGGACTCCAGGGGTCACTGGTTCGAACCCTGCTCCGGGCAATGTACATTTCCTTTTTTTATTTTTTTTCTTGATTTTTTACTGGAGCTTTTATGATCCAATGTTTACATTTATCAATATAAAGCATTTAATGAGTAAGTTAAAAAAATGCCAAAATCTGTGAAAAGGCCCCTTTAAAGGTGTAAAGAATCTAAACTTTTCTGCAATTAAAGTTTTATTTAACTGGATTAGTATTGGCCACATAACAGACGCTATTGTACTGATTTGTACTAAACAACATTTTGTCATAATCAACAGTTTTAACATGCCGCAGTTTCCTTGGAAGTTGACCTTTGATTGGAGTTATGTATAAAACATTAACAAGGTATTTGTTGACAGTTTGTCCTGTCACAATTATATATTAGTTGAGCCAAACGTGTGATAAAGATCCCTTTTGGGGTGGCGATAAATACTATTTATATTGTTCAACAGTGGGAGACTGAGAAAACATATGTTACAATTAATTTGTCTACTTTGCCTGCTTCTTCTTTATATATTTTTCTTGCTAATCGTTTAAGTTTAGTTTTAGTTAAGTAGGTATATCAATTTACATTTTTTGATAGATATTTATTTGGATAGTAATAGTATGTTTTATTTGACTTGACATCATTGAACCGGTTTATTCATTGATAAGATCGGGATCTCCACAGGTGTTTAATCTCGATTGTTAGGTGGGGAGAAGGGTCCGAATGATAATGTTGTCGTCGGCTTACGAATCACATTTCACAAGTTTTAGACAAATATGCATACGTTATAAACCTAATTTAAGTATTACATAGATAATAACTTATCTTTATTTTGATGAACTACGTTTAAGGTATAAAACTATAATTATCTATGTGTTGTGTGCCGCATACATACCATCTTGCTTTTTTAAATTTGACAACGGTCCGAAGTCATAAACATTCATTATGCATGGTTGCTAAAGCACAGTGTATACTAACTAACCTATGTTTATTGTTGTTTGCTAGGGTTATTATTATTTTTTATTTTTTATTTTATTTTTTTTTTTTTTGGGGGGGGGCTTTTATAGAAGATTTCAACTAGTCCTTCAATTAACGAAAAAAAATATTGGTATAGGAAATATAAAAGAGTAATAGACAGCTTCATTCATGCTGTTCTATTATGGTGTTTTAACGCATATAATTATGTATGGTTGATGAAGCACATTGTATGCTACCGATGTTTATTGTTGTTTGATGATGATGTTAAGTTGGTGTTGCTGTTGTTGTTAATGATGATGATGAGGAGGAGGAGGAAGAAGAAGAAGAAGAAGATGATGATGATGATGATGATGGTGGTGGTGGTGGTAGTAGTGACGACGACGACGATGATGATGATTTTGATTATGATAATGAGATTTGAATTAAATTAATGCGCAAAGATTTTTCTTTTTAGCGGCCAAATGCAGATATCTGCGCTCGGCCGCTGTAAGGGTTATGTAATATTTGCAATCTACATAGGAGTCAATAGCAGATACCAAGCACCATATGCTTATGAGAAACAAAAGCAAAATATTGGCAATCGCTGAAATCTCGAATATGACTTAATCATTTTATTAAATGAAAACCGGTAACTATTTTAAACGGTTATTATATTGCAACAACTTAGCGGTGTTTATCCAAAAGACCATTGTTATAATTACAGGGACGTCAATAGGCCAAACTATTCAGGAAATATGATTTGAGTCGTCAAGGATAGATTTTGAGATCAATGTACGTCCGATGAGATTTAAAGGGAGTTGGAGGCGTAGGGACAGATTCGTTCGAGTACGCGATCATTTGAGAACAAATTATGTTGAAGCTTTATCGGAATTCCGGAAATTTGCGATCGGTACCGATTTTTCCTGGTTCTTTTTTATTGATTCTGATAAGTTAGCGGCCGGCACGGACATGAATATTAACTGACGAAAACCTCTTCGCTACTTTCCGAAAATCTTCGACATGATGCAAATATCCGTAATATTCCGAATTGTACTCACCAGAAATTGCAACTAGAAAGACTACAATAAATCAGTTAGCTACGGCTCGGGCGGGGATTTACCTTTTATCCCTGTAAGGGACCTAATGCCCCAGACTACCGGCTATTTTTTCCGGAATTCGAACTTGATACACTTGATATCCCTGAATTAAATATTTATATCCGCAATTTTGATCTCTAGAGTGCTGACTGTTAGTATTGTATTTGACTGGAATGACTGTCGATTATGTGTTTTTAAGATTAAAACAAGCTTACGAAGAACTTTGTGTTTGCTTTTTTGTACGCTTTCTTTTTAAAAATGTATTGTCCGCCACGGACGCAACAATTGACCAAATGTACCAGATTGTGGTCTCTTTAAAGTGCTATGTTTTTACTGCCGTGATATCTTTAACAAACTACACATTATTGATCGTGGACGTTTTATACTCTTATTGAATTTGTTTCCCCAAAATATGCTCTTCTATTAGTAGATGTTTAGGTGACGATGTTCTAATTATAGATCTTACACGGCCAAGAAACACTAGATAGGTCTTTGCAAACAGAGCTGTTGGATATCGTGAATGCGTTCAATGTGGCCTGTTTATTTCAGAAAGCTATGTGCAATGTTTTATGGGGATTTCTATCAAATTGCCAATTGCAAAATTTGATTTAATTCATTCGGACCTACAAGCGGGAAACTTCTTCATTAAAATTCAATGGGCTTTTAAGAAGTTCGTTGAAAGGCCAAATTTGACGTTAAACAGCAACGCCGAAAAAATTGCTACTCAGTCTTATTTATCACTTTTTTTGTAAGATTTACCAGTAGACGTTCTTCAGTGAAATTAAGCAAACACACAGTGCCGACAAATATGGAAGGGTATTTAGGTAAAAATTACACCCTTCTTTGTGACTGTGTCATGATTCTTGATGGTACTTTCAATTAGTATGTAGACACCTTTTCATGCTTTATGACACTTACATCTTGCCTGATATCCAATGTCTATTTACATTCTGCTTAATGGTATCATGCATGTGTACAGATGCAACATTCTTGTTCGTTAATTGCATGCTGCATATGTGTATGTTGGTTTGTGCAGAGAGACTTGTGCAATAGGCGCAGTGCATAATGAAATCAAATATTAATGCGTTTAATAAATTAACGCGATGGTAAGATGTGAGTTTCACCCAAGCACAAAGCAACATACTATCATGCATGATACAATGATGTCAATTGACAGTCATTCCGAAATGCTACGGAGGACTACGGAAATTTACGGCGTATAACGGAAATTTTATGTTATAGGAGAAGTTGCGCACCTTTGTAAGATATTTGCTACTGAACCGAAATTAACCGCGTGTTTGTAGACTTAACTTTTTTTTGGTTAATGACTAACCATAATTTTTGTACAGTAATTTACCTTCAATAACCAAAGAAAGTCTATGGATATATTTCAATATATGCTACTAATGCATGTATGCAGAGCTCCAGATAAGACGCTTAAAGTCGTAAAAAATTGAATTAAATTTAGTAAAAAAGTAGACTTAAATTCTGTGCGTACGGTTACACATTGGAAAAATAAAATAAGAATTCAAAATGTGTGATCATGCGTAAAACTCAATATCAATGCATATAATGTAAACATTTTATCAATGAGTTCCCACTCGTCTAGGCCCTCATTACAATTATGAAATCAACAGCACTTTAACGTTATTATGAATAACAGACCATCTTTACAACAGTCGAAAAGCCGAACGTTTTCCATTATCTGGTCCTTTTATCGCAAAAAGTCTGCTGTAACCCGGCAATTGTCATTAGCTCTTCTTAGACTATAAACCTAAATGCGGATGTGCCAAAAATTATATTTACCTGAAAAAAAAGAATTAATAATAGACTTTAAGGCTGGATTATTATAGAGTGTAAACCAAGATTTTGCTGAAAAAGTTATCTGGAACTTTGCATGTATGTTGAGAGAAAATCGATTACATAATTTCAAATTTACTAGAGTACTTTTATATTGCACCACATAAAATGCTTTAAAACTATAATATTGAAGTGCACATATAAACTTTATTATAGATGGGTAAGTATTTCGTGTCAATCTCTTTCACATATGAAAGAGCTGTTGGTCATACTGCTTTAAGTACATATAGATGCATGGCACAATTTAGATTAAGCAAAATAAAACACTAGGTATTTGCCAAGAGTCAAATATATACGAGCAGTAAGAGCGTAATCGTGCACAGCGAGACTTACTCATGTAGAATTGAAACTCTTCTTGCTTTCTTTCGAAATAATTTCATGTGTCCGATCTAATATGCAATATGACCGGTGTTTTTTTTTGCGGATTAATGTTCCGTTTTAGATCCATAATTAACGAATGCCTCAATATTTTCAAAAATTAACACCGGAATAATGTTCACCGACATTTTTTCATACAGATTGGATATAAATATTATAGAGCTTAACAAAAAATACATTAAGCCCTGTTCTCCCGGCACACGTGCTGGACACACAGGTTGTTAGCGTGGTGTGGCTATGATAATAATTAGTGAAAACATCTTTTTGAATGATAAATAATCATATTAAAACGAAAAATCAAATTTTCTATATAAAAAAAATCACTACCGTTTTATATATAACAAGGTATCCAACTCGAAATCATCCGAAAACGGGGTGCATCGTTTTGAGCAGCCATTACTAAATTAATTTTGCAGCGATTTTCATGACCCGGTCTTATTCAACGCAGAAATGAATTTCCTTTTAGGAAATGTATATATATTGTTATATTTCTACACATGCTGGGTCAAATTTTAAGAAATAAAGCTATACATAATTCGCTTGACCCAGTTGTTATCGATCAGACCGTATTTATGAATGAAATCTCCAGTTGTAAAGACACAACTCCGCATTGGAGCAATGAAATCACTCTTGTGTTTAAAATGTCAGTTGGTTGAAATGTATGTAAACAAAGGTTTGAAAATGCGCTGGACAGTTAGTTTTGATGCATAATTCTACGGCAAGCACGGTAAGAATGTTTTTTTCATACGTTTTATTGAATTATGGTATCGTGGTTCGTGAACTTTGCAGGGAAACTGCCCATTTCCCCATGAAGATTTCAGTCATGAATACTGTCTGATCGATCACAGCTGGGTCACGCGAGTTGTGTATCGTGTTATTTTTTAAAAGTTGACCCAGTATTTGTAAAAATATTGCAAGACATATACATTTCCAAAAAGGAAATTTATTTCTGCGTTGAATAAGACCAAGACCGTGAAAATCGCTGCAAAATTGATGAAGTAATGGCTGTTTAAAACGATGCATCCCGTTTTCGGATGATTTCGAGTTGGATACCTTGTTGAATATATATTTAACTTATTTTTTTTAAGAAAAGTTGATTTTTCGTTATAATATGATTACTTATCATTCCAAAATATGTTTTCACTAACTAGTATTATAGCCACACGCTAACCACCTGTAGCTGGACACTTTTAAAAAAACACTATAAAAATTCAAGTACTTATGCACTTAATTGATTGTAAACAATGACGGTTGAAATCCGTGCGTGGGAATTTTTCTGGTAACCAAGAGCGACGTCAACGTTCATGACAAACCTGTTTATATAACATTTATTTATTGGTTTTTTCCAACTTGATTGAAAATTATGTTTTATGATATTTTAATACATGTAGATGAAGTAGTTGTTTTCTCAACGAGGAGTACAATAGTTGTACAGTACTAGACACGAGTACTTGTAACTTTCAGGTTTCTCTGTATACCACAGACATTATATAGTCATAAAATGATAAATATGTGTTTATAGAAATTGTAATTATAGCATGGTAAACAGACTAGAGAAATCTGAAAGTTTCACGCACAGGTCTGTGGCAATGGGGGTTTGGGCTACTTTATAAATATGAGGTCGATATGCAATGCACATCGGTAGATTACGTCTACTGTAATTATTCGGACTAGGGAAGGGCCACAATTCCAACACATCAGCCCCGTTAATTTCTGAATAAAATACATGTATAATTTCTTGAGTGCCAATTGCATCTTACAAATATTAAAAAACATTCACGTCAGTCAATTCATTGTGTAAACTTACTGGTCTTCATGGCAATTATGAACGTATTTAGTTTAATGGAGATTATATAACGAAGGGAACTAATTCAGCTTATTCAGTTTACTAGTCAAAATGATTCGGATGTTTTCGCTTTTTTTTCCGAAAAGTAATTTATTCAACATACGGAAAATAAACGCGCGCCACCTGATGTCATAATTTAGTAACTTGCATTCTGCTTACTGCCTGTTGCTAACTGCCGTTGTTAATGACGCTTAGTGGCAAAACCGATTATGACTGGTTTCAGGAATAATGAACACACAAACATTGGATAGTCACCAAGCATGTTGAAACAATCATCAAGTATAACCGAATAACCGATAGAGAACAAGCATGTTGGAACTGTCATGAAGCATGTTAGAATAAACATCACGCATAATGTAAATATTATTCATGAATGATGTAATGTTGCAGCAATCATCAAGTATAAACGAATAGACAACAAGCATGTTGGAATTGTCATAAAGCAAATTAGAATAAGCATCAGTCATAATGTAAATATTCACCACGAATGATGTAACTTTTACCTAAATATCCTTCCATAGACATGTGTTGTTACTAAAATAGACATAGAGATTTGAGCATTGGGAGTGACCTAATCATACTGTGCTTTAGCAGTATTACGGAATACCGTTAGTGCCATCGTAGTTACACATTAAAATCCAGAGGGCGAGAACGCGAGAACGCGATAGTACGATGGCGACAATGTGACAATACGATGATGACAGGGTGACAATACGATGGCGACAATGCGATAGTACGATGGCGACAATGCGAGAACGCGATAATACGATGACGACAATCAGACAGTGCGATGACGACAGTGCGACAATACGATGGCGACAGTGAGATAGTACGATGGCGACAATACTACAGTTCGATAGTGCGATAATACGATGACGACAGTGCGAAAATACGATGACGACAGTGCGACAATACGATGGCGATAGCCGACAGTGCGATAGTACGATGGTGCCAATGCGATAACGCGATAGTAAGATGGCGGCAATTCGAAAATGCGATGGCGACAGTGCGACAATACGATGGCGACAATGCGATAGAACGATGGCGACATTGCGATGATACCACGGCGACAGTACGATATGACTATCGCATTGTCGCCCCCGTACTATCGCACTGCCGCCATTGTATTGTCGCACTGTCGCATTGTCGTCATCGTACTAGCGCGTTTTCGCAATCGTACGAACGCATTGTCGCCATCGTATTGTCGCACTGTCGTCATCGTACTTTCGCGTTCTCGCATTCTCGCCCTCTGGATTTTAATGAGTAACCACGGTGGCCCTAACGGTATTTTGTACAGTAAAGTGCGTAAAATCTGGTTTGGAATAACAATTTTTATGCCGAAAACAGATGTTGAAAACTCGACTTTGTTTTATAAGTAGTAGTCTAAATATACAATGAGTTTTCCGAGCATTAAATAAACATATTAAAATAAAATTCATGTTCGTATCAGTTGAAGTTCTTGTTAATAGTAGAAGCAAAGAACACAATAAAACGCTGATTGGGCTTACTAATTTGAGGCAAGAAAAAACACATCGCGCTATTATATATAACATATAACGCGCATCCGCAAAGTTCGAGCGCCCGTCTCGGTGCCGTCGTTTCCGGTGAAAGTTTCGCACAGGAGCTACCGAGTTTGGATATGAGACCACGAATCATGGCTTGACTTTATATATCAGTCAGCGTAGTACCTGACCAGACTGCGCGGTTGGACAAGCTAGGATGGACCAACTTCGGCCGCATATGACATAAGACCCATTTTCGCATGACGCGGGTCATCTGACCTTTATAATGTGTATATAGCTTTGAATGGAATTTGCACATAGTTTTTGGCATGGACTTATTGTTATGTTAATGTGTTGCACGCTTTCAAAAGCAGAGGGCATATATAAGATCAATTATACTACGGAGTTCATTTTCTGTTGCAAAATGAAATGCAATAAAGATTGTTACTCAGCGGTGTGTACAGTATGACAGCGTTGTCTGTCTGCGATGCATTTATACTGGTTCTAAGCTGGCATACTCACCAATTGGACTCAACCATCTGCTCGAACAAGAAATGATAAGTTCTACTAGCATAAACCTTTAATTGTAACTCATTTTAAAAATATTCATGTTATTTATATTATTCAATTTATTATTCAAAATTATAATTATTATTTCCTTTATTGTTGTTTTTCGCATTAAGAAACTTATTCGGCTTACGAAACTGAAAAATCCCATTGGAAAAAAATCCCATGGGAGAAAAAAATCCCATGGGAGAAAAAATCCCATGGGATTTAAAAATCCCATGGGATTTAAAAACCCCATGGGATTTTTTTTTTTTTTAAACACGACTAAACGCATTAAAATATCGTAGTTGTTCATCATTTCATAAAATATGATGTTTCTGAAAGTTTCATGAATAAATCTCTCAAAATAAGAAAAAAATCCCATGGGATTTTTTTCTCCCATTTTAAAATGGGATTTTTTTATTACTAAATATTTTTATATATAATTGGCATAAAACCAATATACAGTCCTTAAATAACGTTAAAATACTTGCAAACGCAAATAAAACACGTTTTTTAAAATGTTCAAAATCCCATGGGATTTTTCTCCCATTTGCAAATTATGGGAGAAAAAAAATCCCATGGGAGAAAAAATCCCATGGGAAAATCGAAAATCCCATGGGAAAATGCAAAAATCCCATGGGAACCCCAACTTTGCTTATAAATTTCATAGTGAAGAAAACGCGTTTTTTGAGTGAAAATAACCAATCATTAATCAACGATAAGACTTTTATCGCATACTATGTCTCAAAGTAGCAAATCTTTAAGAAAAAGGGTACTTAAGTTTGCGAAATTTCGGTTTCGCAAAGTTTTTCCGGTGGCCGTTTATGTTGCATTTCATGAATTTTGTATTCAATGTATAATTGATTGAAGCGATTGAATAATTTGGGAAGTTCTAGTGATGTCGTTAAAATTTGTGAAACTACGATGATATAAGGTGTAAAATACGCATCTTATGTATCCTTGGCAGGATAGCTCAGTTGGCTAATGCGTTTTTTACTTCGAGTCCTGCTGCGGGCTACTATTGTTTTCCTTTTTTAAATTTTATTTTTGATTTTTTACTGGAGCTTTTAAAATTTAATGTTTACATTTATCAATATAAAGCATTTAATGACAAACTTCAAAACATGCCAAAATCTGTGAAAAGGCCCCTTTAATGTGACGCCATTCTGTAATCTTTATGCACGGTTCGCACATCATAGGTGTCAAAGTGGTCATTATCGATTGATACTACCATTGTTGTTATAGCAATTATTGATTTAATGCGGTTTTTATGTTTATTCCATTCGCAAAATGGCACTTATTCCAATAAATGTAATATAGGAACGAATGTCCCCGATAGGAATAATGTAGGAACCATTGTTTAAAGTGCCCTCTTAACTACCTTATATTTACAGAATCGACAAACTGTAACATAGTTTGTCAGTAAGTAAATTAATTAATTAAAATCAAATTGATCGGCTCATGTTAATTAAATTGGCTTTCTGTCAACAGGTTGGCAATTTTAATTGTTGGTTAATTATAGGTGTAAGCCTTTGATCAGCGAATAATATGTTTTGCCGTGGAGTCAAAAAAAATGTAGGAGCGATTGTCCGGGTTGACAAAATAATGTAGGAGTGATTGTCCGGGTTGGCAAAATAATGTAGGAGCGACTGTCCGCCCTGTCAAAACATCGTAGGAGCGACTGTCCGCCCTGTCAAAACATCGTAGGAGCGACTTTCCGCCCTGTCAAAACATCGTAGGAGCGACTGTCCGCCCTGTCGAAACATCGTAGGAGCGACTGTCCGCCTTGTCAAATTTAGCGTTGGAGCGATTGTCCGTAGGAGCGATTGTCCGGGATTCGAAAAACCTTTTCAACACTCTATAGAGTGTCCCAATGATATCATGAAAAACATGGCCACCAAGGGGCGGGGCTTTTTCCTTACATGACTATGATAAAAACATGTTAACACTCTCAGTCGCATTTATAGTCCAATCTCCATGATGAAAAATTCTTATATGATTATGAATTTTCTTCAGCAAAATTGCTACCCTGCCCCATACGATAATGGCTCTTATGCTTACATGTTTGTTGCCTGCATCACTGCAGAATATTAGCTGTTTTCTCCCGATATGTTATTAATTTTGTAATATCAACAACTTGCTTAATACGTTTAATAAATTGGTTATTTTTTATGCCAGTTGTATTGATATGTGTTTATGAATGATGAAGTTTTGATGAAATATCATTAAATTGTATAAACTATGTTCATGCATTCTTTTATTGCACAGACTAAAATTAAACCTATCTCGCCAAAACGACTGGATGCGCGAGAGTTTGCCGATATTTGGCGAGCTGCCTATCTCTGTTATCTATGTCTCTGATAAAACTAATTACTGCTGTGTTGTTTTTTTTTCATCCTTTCCATTTGTCTCTTTTATATGTCTGTCAAATACAGGGCATATTAAGGCTCGATTGGTCATTGTCGGCTCGGGTACTACTTACATGTACCCCGGGTACTCTTAAGTATACTTACATGTACCCCGGGTACGGTAAATATACTAAAACGTACCCGGGAAATTTAAAGCTTAATCGGTCGTTGTCGGCTATTTTTATGTCCCTCACTATAGTAGTGGGGGACATATTGTTTTTGCCCTGTCTGTTGGTCTGTCTGTTGGTCTGTCTGTTTGCGCCAACTTTAACATTTTGCAATAACTTTTGCTATATTGAAGATAGCAACTTCATATGCTTGTGTATCTCATGAAGCTGCACATTTTGAGTGGTGAAAGGTCAAGGTCATCCTTTAAGGTCAGAGGTCAAATACATGTGGCCAAAATCGCTCATTTTATGAATACTTTTGCATTATTGAAGATAGCAACTTGATATTTGGCATGCATGTGTATCTCATGGAGCTGCACATTTTGAGTGGTGAAAGGTCAAGGTCATCCTTCAAGGTCAGAGGTCAAATATATGAGTCCCAAATCGCTTATTTTATAAATACTTTTGCAATATTGAAGATAGCAATTTGATATTTGGCATGCATGTGTATCTCATGGAGCTGCACATTTTGAGTGGTGAAAGGTCAAGGTCATCCTTCAAGGTCAGAGGTCAAATATATGTGGCCCAAATCGCTCATTTTATGAATACTTTTGCAATATTGAAGATAGCAACTTGATATTTGGCATGCATGTGTATCTCATGGAGCTGCACATTTTGAGTGGTGAAAGGTCAAGGTCATCCTTCACAAGGTCAAGGTCATCCTTCAAGGTCAAACGTCATATAGGGGGACATTGTGTTTCACGAAGATAGCAACTTGATATTTGGCATGCATGTGTATCTCATGGAGCTGCACATTTTGAGTGGTGAAAGGTCAAGGTCATCCTTCACAAGGTCAAGGTCAAATGTCATATAGGGGGACATTGTGTTTCACAAACACATCTTGTTTTTAATTAAATATTTTCACATTTATGTCAATTTTCTGTAAAATGGCCTCTATATTATCGAAACTCATACTCAAAAAGCATGTTGAGGCAGTTTTTTTTAAATAGAAGTTTGTTTAAGATAATCGGTAGCGCGTTTTACGACATTGGATTTTAGGCGGGAATACAACTCGAGTACAGTCTAATATCGACCGGGTACGATTTAGTATATTTACCGTACCCGGGGTACATGTAAGTATACTTAAGAGTACCCGGGGTACACGTAAGTAGTACCCGAGTCGACAATGTCCAATGGAGTCCATATTAAGGGATTAATTATGTCATGCCTGGGGTCGGGCAGCTTCTATTACTTTGTCCGGAGTATTAGTCTTTAACTATATCACCTATTCACATGAAACTTCATATATGCATATATGGAAAGATCTCACTGATGAGAAGTTCAGTGCACAAGAACTATAGCTATAGCCCCTTCATTACTTTATTTATCTCACTTTTTTATTGTCCGGGTCATAACGTAATTACAATAAGACCCATTTACATCAAACTTCGAACAAAGGTAGGTTGTGGTGTATAGAAGTGCAGCGTTCAACAATCATAAGCCGAGAACTCTGGCTTGCATATTTCACAATTCTATGCCTTTGTTGGTTTCACATTTTTTCTTGGTTTCCTGTTTTCCTGAAACTACTAGTTCATGATTGAAAATTAAGTTTTTATTACATTTAGAAAGGAAATCATATTGCTTATATGGGTTATATCAAATATTTCAGTCGTGTGTGGTATTTTGTATTTTATACACAATAATGAAAAGTGATATAAGTCCTTGGTGTTATATGTCTGTTTGTTTAGAGGGAAAAAGACAGCACAGGAACTAACGTCTGGGATATCATATCCTTATCAGAAAACAAAACAGTTAATAGCTGAAACTGCAAATATAACTCAAATGTATTTAAACATCATCGATTCTATTGGAGAAGTGGTGTGTCCCATAAAACAAAACAATGAACCTAACACACTGCCCTATTCAGGCATTTTGTGTAAAAAAACAACTTGTGGAATGTAACCGATACACTAAGGTACGACATTGCACCGAAAATGTTTGCAAGCTAAATTTCTAGGAAAAAAACCTCCAAAACTGTTACACGGGAATAAACAGCAAAAGAAATACAATTCCGAATGACAATAATTATGCTTCCAATGTTATTGTCTTTCTGGATTGTATTTATCATCACAGAAATGGATAAAAGCAACGTTTGGATTATCAAAAGGTAAATGTAATATATTTTCGAGATAAGTCACTATATTATTTATACAGTCTTTCAAAATTATGGAACGTTTTAAATTCATCTTTCCAGAAATAGCAATATGTGGGTCTAATCTCTTTCAAAAAGACATTTTATTCAACGTAACGTACCGAGTTAAGAAAATTCAAAAATTATAAATTGATTTTGACACCTTAAAAAGAAAACATCAATTATTTAATAAAGTTTGGTGTCTTTTACTCTTAATATAATGGAATATATTGCAATGCGTATAAACTGTTTATTGAAGTCTGATCCCCCCCCCTCCTTTCTCTGGTCAAACTCCCATTGGAGTTCTTTATAAATTGGAGTTAAACGGGGATCCCCCGTCAAACTCCCATTGGGGTTTAATTTAAATGGGGGATTGACGGGGTCCCCCGTGAAAACTCCGTTGGAGTTTAATGGATATGGGAGATTGACGGGATCCCCCGTCAAAACCCCACGGGCGAAGAAAATCTACAAACACTTTATTTTCTTATTAAAGTACATATTTCTTACAATTATAACTTAAACATGTGTATTTGTAAACATTGAAACAGAAAACAAAGCATAATATTTAAATTACATTTTTTGTAAAATATAGGTAAAATTCTCCCGTCTGGAAAAAACATCCGTTGGAGAATTTCAATTCTTAACGGGGGAGCCAAAACTCCGTTGGGATCCAACGGGGGATGGCAACTTTATCATCAAATAACTCTACTTTCCAAAAACATTTGAACTCTTTTTTTTCAATTATATGTATTTACTCAATGTCCCCTACAAATATGCAAATTTTCATAACACTTGTTCAATAAATAAAAAAAATTAGTTTGCAAATAATCTGGATTTGCAAACTTAATCTGGATACTGTTTTTTGCTGTTTGTTTAGGATTTAGTAATTACAAATATCTGTTTTCTAAGGATAGTTATTTGTATTCTTTTTTATTTTTATGAAGTTCTAATAAAAGCATATTAAGATGTTCTCAGAATTTCTTTCTTTTTTTCATAAAATTACTTGCAATTGAAACATAACTGTGCTTTTTATCTATTGATGTTTGTTTTTGTTATTAACAATATCTTATTATTAACAATATCTTATTATTGTTTTGATGTCATTAAATAATTTATTATGTGTTTATGTTTTATTTAAGATTGATTTTATTCATTAAAACAGTTTATATTTGTAAAAAGTGTATAAATAAATAATAATGGTATTGGATACATTATTTGGAAATAATCTATTTGTTTTATTTGATAAGTTATGCAAGATTTCGAAAATTTTATAAAATTACTATATTTATTTTTAAATGGGAAATATAATAATAAAATATTTGTCACATAATCAGTCAACAAAGTAACAACACCCAAAAAAACAACCTTTTTTACACCCATATAGGTATCAATAAACAGATAATCTGTCAGGCATTTAGAGCTGATGAGGGTACTGATTATCTAATGGTAGATAAGGCTATTACTGATTGGGGTTGCTTAGAGATAAGGCTGTAGTATGGAATGAGTTAACATACTGTATGATTGAAGTGGACTTGAATTGAGTACAATTTTTGTAAAAAGTACATTACATTTCAAACCATTTTTAAGAGGAGCATACTAGCGGTATTATAGTAGATTTAATAAATCATGAGGTATTGATGTATAAGTAGCATTTTAAAAAATTATAACATAAAATGGTGTGAATTTGATACTGGCTTTGAAAAGAATACTGATAATTGCTGACTAAAAATGTTTCAATACACAACATTACAAAACACAACTTCTATCACTAATCCTTCAATGAGAGAAAATCTAACAACTTAATGGATAATAAGAATAAAAATAATAATTTTTTAATGAAACACTTTTGTTTATAGGCAGTTAAATAAAAATAATAATCAAAATATCAGATGGACAACAATGGAATTTTTTAATACAATACCAGGTCTTAGAATTGCCCAGCCCAACATAATTATTTGTCAATGTGTGTAACTGAAGTCTTTGTTTATCTGTGTTGACACTTTGATAAAGCCTTGTCAGGTGTGTGAATGCTTGATTGTAATACCCATTAATAGCACGCTTCCAACCAGATTAAATTTCCTTTCTTTAATTAAGGTTTTCTTATCAATTAAACCATAATATTTTATTAAATTAATTATCCCATCTAACATGAATAAATAAGTAATTGTCATAATGTAAAATTCTAAGAATTAAATGAAACTAATTAATCTACTTCAATATTTGACAAAGTTCTCAAATAATAAAATAGCAGTTAACCTAATAATATTATTTCAGTCTTCACGATAGTTCATTTTATCCACTAGCCATTCGGGCTACTTGAATTGTAAAGACAAGTAGCCCAGCAGCAAAATTACTAGCCCAAAGTAAATTTGTTAAAATATACACCCTTTTAAAGGGTTTCATCTTTCAATAGCAGTTAATCTATTAAAAGTAAAATTGTATCCAGGGTATGTTAACTGTAAAGCCTATTGCAAAAACAATTGCAACACAATATAACAAGTCAATGTAATTATGTCCTTTATTAAGTCAATGTAATTATGTCCTTTATTAATTATAAGTATTTAACATGTGATAAACAACTTCTTCGTTCATCTAATCATCACTGCAATTGACATGACGCCTTATCTATGATCGCTCCGCCCACTAGAATTGATCCACCAATCAGCGATCGATTAATCGGGCGCACTCGTTAGCAACGACCTGTCCGCCATTTTCTAGACAAGCTACATGTTAAGGTTCACTTTTATTCCAATGAGTTTCTTTTGTTTTCCTCTTAAAAAAAAACGATTAAAAATGGTTAAACGGTGTCAATGGGGATTATGTAACTCGGACAATCGATATCCTGAAAGATTAGTTGGTGACATTTAATTTATATCGTTTCCAAAGCCAAAAAGAGATCTTGAGAACTGTAAGAGATGTATAAATACATGCGGTCGTCACCACGAACAACTGAACGTCAACACTGTCAAAGACAATTATAATATATTTTTATCGGATATACTAGCAGATTTAAATAGTTTATGTTATCGATCTGATTATCACATAATATTTCACTTTTTTAAAATAGTTTTATCAGTTACTAGGTCAGAAGCGAGGTTCATCTGCATTACTTAAAGAGAAATAAAACCCACCATGAAGCCTAATTCATGCTGTGTTTTATTACTCTGATAGTAATGCACTTAATTGACATCATACATGTTATTTGAAGGTGACATGTGATTTATTATCTTATTAACGGTATCTACACATTTTCGCTCATGTGGTGTCACCAATAAACGCTTTTAATCCACACTAGGAGCTCGAATGCCTAGATCTCATTTTTTAAACGCGTTTCTATATTTTGTTCGGATTAAAAAACGGAAATGAAATATGGCAAAAACGGTGTAAAAAGGGTTAATGCAACTCTGACATTTGGTATCCAGAAAGATAAGTTAGATGAATTAAATTTATACCGTTTCAAACGCGGAAATGCGGTCTTGACAAGAGCGAGTGGAAGCTTAAAAAATTATTGAGATCCCCTTTAAAGAACATTTATTATTTCAAAAACTTGAAATGTCATATAAGCAATAACTAAGCATTATTAAGTATGTATTATGTGTGCATGTAAAATAATTGAGAATTTTGGTACCCAATTCGTGTAACTTTACGAAATCCCCGTTAAAAATCGCGTTTCTGTGTGTGTCAGAAACAAGTGAAAACCATTTTGTTATTATTTTAATAAATACGTATCGATAAATGCTATTGTAAATGAGTTATTATTACTGATATTAGGTAAACAATAAATGCGGTAACTTTGCGGAAGTCGGTACCTGCGCGAGCGTCTGATATTGGTAGCCTTATTAATTTATAATAGCCTGACCGTATTCCCTTTCGTACAACGCTAATTTTATATCAGACAATGTCCAAACGACTGTGTTGGTTTTGCGCTTTAAATTATAGTGATTGATAAATGTCCCATAAGCAATGTTTAATATGATTAATATCACTTTTATACGCAATAACATGTGGGATTGAGGTACCCACCCGGCGTCAGAAAGCGCGTAAAACTTCACTGAATTCCCAGTTATATAGCGCTATTTCGTGTCAAATACACGGGTAGGGGGAATGTTTCTGTAATAATTTTGTTAATAACACGGGTAAATACTGGTAAAGTGTTAATTTATTGCAAATACCACCATTACACGTAATAACTGGTTCGATTTCGGGAAGCGCGCAAGCGTTTAAGAGCGTGTTTAATGTACCGATTTACCCGTTATAAATAGCTGATGTTCTCTTTAATCTTATATTTTTTGCATTTGCAGAATAACTAAATGGCATCAACCCCTTTACACGTGTAATATGGTGTTAAACAAGTCCATAAAATCATCCGGAATATCGCGTAAATCTATATGCAGTCTATAGGCAAAGAAGCCATTTTGGTGTTAGCTTGTCTAGGTTTTCTTCATGCTGAGCCACGTGATTAAGTGGGCGGAGCGATCACTGATAAGGCGTCATGTCAATCCTGGAGATCCTCTTAGTCAGAAACCATATCCTGTAAAACAAGCAACCTGATAGTTATTTTCCAGAAGTTTACTTGACAAGTGAAGGCATAGATGGCATACTTTTATCATACATGTTGACTTTTTTCTTATGCTGTGTTTTTAAGGGTAGCTTATTAAACTCTGTCTTACAGAAGAAGCTTCTCCTTCATCACTGATTTTTTACCACTTTTCTTGAAATTCACGTTTCCGTGATTTTTCATAGTCATTTGTTGACTTACGATCAGAAGTGGGCAGTTTCTTGCCTGGCTTCGCTCCAGCTACGTATTTAAGCATTATGCAGTCTATGCGCGTAGGGACTTACAACTTTGGAAATAAACACACAAACAAGGTTACAAAGTAAAACGATGTTTATTCCGGAAATGCAAGCCGCGTACGTTGATAAGTTTACTTCAGCAGAAAACACATCAGCATGACGTGTGCCAATAGTAAATAACCAGTCTAAATTGTTCACCACGTGGCCTGTGTTACGACTCGAAAATGACCGTTGAATGTATGGACCAATCGGAACGCGTTTAAATCTCGTATTTTAGGCGAAGTTGAACGAAGTTCTGTCGGAAATCTTCGCAAAGTACTCACAAAATAATGACTTTTATCACACTTAAAAATGAAACAATATTGATACACGGAATTTCTACTGGCCCGACGGGCGTACAATATGGCCATTTTAATAGGCCAGAGCTATAATTTACACGCCCAGGCTAACGGGCGTGCGCTTATTTCGCAGACTGTTATTTAAATCCAATGCACAAATATTATAAATACAAAAAACTTAATTTGTTTCAATTCTATATGTTGTAACACAGTTTATAGAAAAAAAAGCATTGGTTGGATTGCATTTGACAAAAAACACTATTTCATCTTTCATTTACATACTACATTTATTATCTTCACATCAAAATTATGCTACAAAGTCAAAATTATAACCCCAAACATCTGTTCACAACTTATTTTAAAATATGACAAAAGCAAATGACAATACAATATCATATAAAAAATATGGCAGTGAATTGTCTTGGGGGTGTATTGTCCAAGGAAATCAAATTCTGGAGTGAATTTACCAGTCGCCAAATTATCGATCGCTCCGCCCACATAGTCACGTGGTCTAGTGATTAGAAAACTCCGACAAGCAGATCGCAATTATAGCGGATAACGTGAGGGAAATTCTATATTTGTAATGATGTATTATGCTCTTTTCTATAAAATGAATTATTAAAGGGGCCTTTTCACAGATTTTGGCATTTTTTTTAACTTATTCATTAAATGCTTTATATTGATAAATGTAAACATTGGATCATAAAAGCTCCAGTAAAAAATCAAGAAAAAAATTAAAAAAAGGAAAAGAACATTGCCCGGAGCAGGTTTCGAACAAGTGACCCCTGGAGTCCTGCCAGAGTCCTGAAGTAAAAACGCTTTATCCTACTGAGCTATTCCGCTGAGTACACATTCTTGACGTATTTTATACCTTATATAAGCAAACTTCGTAGTTTCACAAAATTTAACGACAAAAACAGAACTCTCCAAATTATTCAATCGTTTCGCGTTGCAACGCTTTATAATTTTTAGGTTTTAAAATCGTCAAAAGATGCATATAATGGCTATATTAGAGCATGGTTAATGTTCAGTATTACTGTTTCCTCACAAATATCATAACTAAAACGAAAACTTACGAATCTGAAACAACTTTTTTCAATTTTGTCAATTTACCAAAGCGTGAAAAGATCCCTTTAAAGCCGCACACTAACCTAAACTGCTTTGTTTAACGTTAATACAATCATAAAAACTTCAGAGAGAAATGGCGTAATCAAAATAAATGAGTTAACGGCAGACTGACTATCAGAAACGTTTCTTATACATATTATATAGGGAGGTGATGAAAAATCCGTTGTAAAAATGAACATTTATTTCATATTGATTTTGAACTTGTATTCAACCGTCTGACAGTGAACCCGGTGGCTATTCATATATAATTTTGAAAATATTTTTATTAAATGCAAATGACATATCCATATCATGATGGGTTTTTTGTTTATTAAAAATGTTTAGATCTTTGTTTTATTGTGTTATTTTTAAAAAGACACCGATTTTTTTTATTTGGATATACATGAAAATTAAATTTTGATTGTAACCATAATTTAATACAGGCCTAATTTCGTGGTTTCATTAACAGATAGTCTAATATGCATTTTATTTCATGTATGTTTAATGCGAACCTGTTACATTTCACTATCAAAAAATGAAATGTTGGTATTACGGTGCTGTTCACGAACATTCGAATTGAATACATTTAGCATATTATGCATTTGCTTATTTATAACAAGATGGCCCTTATATGTTAATTGCAATGTTCACATTTCTCCCCGTACCAATATATGTTGTATTAGAAATGTTGTTGTTGTATTATAAGCCGTACATTTTACACTTGAAGTCGCTTTAAGCTGGCTAATTTAAGCCGCGTTGAAATCACCTTTGTGTTGTTTTTACTTTAGTTAAAACAATATTTAAGTTAACAATTTATAATGAATTCCCTTGTTTATGTTCCACAGAAAATAAATATATAATTGGAAATCATTTAAGTAATTAAATTGTTTTCTTTTCTTGTGTACTGTACCTAACAGTGCCTAAATGTTCCTTCATTCTGAGATCCACGCAACATACTGTTATTTATTAATCATCGACAATTACGCTGAGATTAATAAGCACGTGTGGCAATTATTATGTTGCCCAAACTGCTTAATAATATTGTGCATCAAACGGTATAACACGTTTTATAGAACACACACCTGGTGTGGTTAAACTATTTATTGTGTGTTGTTTTCTCATTACTCGTTCATATGTTCAAGAAATAAAGATAAAATAATAACCTTCTATAAAGTATGTATAGCACCTACAATTTTGAATAATGATCGAACAGTAATGATCATGCATTTGATATAAAATCTGTGTAAACTCTTAAAAATTACGTCCATTCCATATGTACAACACGCTTTGTTTGTCGGACCAAATGGCGGCCAGATAAGCGTTGCTGAGGGGTGTGTGAAAAATCGATATCTGATTGGCTGATTGACAAAATGTGGGCGGAGTTGGCGACTGGTCAATTGTCCAGGGGATGAATTGTCTTGGGGGTGAATTGTCTGACACCCTTTCCCCCACCCACCTACTTTTTAATGAAAAATTGAGAAATTTACCCATTTCATGGCATGCAAAGTACATTCAAACAGAATGCAATTCTAGTTTTGGCTACATTACTCATTAATTTCAACCATGTGCTGTGCTTATTTACCTAGAAGTCTTTAGATTTTTCACAATTTACCTTCTAAGTTCTGTTCTGTTTCTGCAGCGTGAAATATTGACCTTCGCAAAAACCTCCTTTTTGGAGATCCAAAATATCCTTGCAAGGGAGCTGTCGCTAGTTTCAATTTTCAATGTTTTTTTTTACAATATTTTGAGACATTCTTTCTTAAACCTAACACAAGAAATACCTTTTATAAATTCCTAATCGATTTTTAAAGACCATAGGTTACCCATACCCTAAAGATATGTAATTTTTTCCCCTTTCACTGATATGTGCTCGGTACGACTAAAGAGCGTATATTACTATATTCGCGAAAGGGGCGAATATTAACAGATATCGGCTGTTTTAAAATGGTTTTCTAACATTTTTGATATGGAAATTCTTCTATGAATATAATTCTTCCTGATGTATTTATTCTGTTAAGATCGAGTGAACATTTAAGTGGTTTTTCGTGACATTTGTGAAATGTCTATGTAGTCTTTGTAGAGCTCTTTTTCAGCGTTCATGTTTTGTTTTTGTTAATTATTTGTATTCTAATTTCTATTTAATTGTTATAAATTTTATATAAGCTGATATGTTTTACTTTTTTAATAAGCTATGACAGATTTTGAAATGTTCATACGTTAGTATGTTAAAGTGATATTATAGGAATATTACAGTTTATAGGTGTCTATCGCAACCGTTGTTTATTTTTGGTGTTTTCACTTCATATACACTTCTATTTGTTAATGCAGCATCAACATACTACAACAATATCCCGGAAAGAGAAAAATACTGCATTTGAATATCAACCGTAGTTTCGTTTTGACAACTGACGACACACAAGATTTGATTTACGAAGTGAATCTAAATCTAGTTTTAGTGCAGATTCGTTCATACGGCACAAATACACTATTTTGTTTTACGGATCATTTCGGCTTAGAGAACTGGGTGAGTCATGTAAAATATCGACTATAATATATACTTTTTATAAACAACTGGCAGCAAGATGAGTTGCAGATAATTCGTCAGTAACCACATTTAAACTAACTCTTTTGACCTGTTAATTATGTTCAGCTCAATTCAACAGTGAAACATGCCCATAATATCACTTTAATTGTTAATTTGGAATTGTAATAATAAACCATATGTCACCTAATCAGTCAAGAAAGTAACAATACCTGAAAACACCATATCCTATTTCCCACCCCTAAAATTACAATAAACAGATAATCTGTCAGTCATTCAGAGCTGATGAGGGTACTGATAATCGAGGGGTAGATAAGGCTATTACTGATAGGGGTTGCCTAGAAATAAGGCTGTAGTATGGAATACTTAAATAAATATTTTAATTTGTCATGCTTTACAATTTAATATTTAATTAATTAATGTAGAACTGTAACTCATGTTCAAATTTTAATAATGCTGGGCAATTTTATTAAATTATTAATTAAATACACATTTGATTCTGTAAAATTGTATTATGACTGATTATTATTTTATGATTATGTTTCAATACATGTAGGTATGATAATCATATATACTCGGTTTATATGATACTAAGCTATACGTATTTGTACTCACGTTAACATTATTGTTATACGTTTTTTACTTATAATTGTGTGCGCAATAAGTTTTCCATAGGTAACGGGATCTTCATTAATAGTTTTATGACAAATATTAAATTCTTAATAATTCATAGTTCTATCAGTCTTTATGTCCTATTCATTAAATTACAATATTAGTGTACATATTGTAAATCTTTGATAATGTGTGTAAATATTGAAATAAATATTAAAATAAAAGTATATAGATGTATGTCTACTTGTGTACATATTGTACAGCTTTGATACTGTATGTAAATATTGAAATAAATATTAAAATAAAAGTATATAGATGAATGTCTACTTGTGTACATGATAAAGCTTTGACAATGTGTGTTTCAAATATTTTAATAAAAATAATGGTTTAAAAAATATATTTTAAAAAGTACGTTTACTGTCTGTTATAATGTGCCGATAATGTAACCTGGTGTAAACACAATTTGTTAAAAAAATGTGTTATTTTGTGAAAATATTGCAATAAAAAGTATTGAACTAAACTCTGAAAGTATTTCTCATTTGTGTTTATGCATAAATAACTCATTCAGAACCCATCAACACATCAATAGTTTCACTACCGTGCGAGTTGACTTTTAGGTACGAGTTGACTTCCGTGCGAGTTGACCAAACAACGTGCGAGTTGACTACCGTGCGAGTTGACTTAGGTACGAGTTGACTGTAAACCTTGTATTGTGGAGTCGTCGTGGTTATTGTATAGCCTAAAAACAATGTTCATATTCGCGAACATGACTTTATAGTTCGAAACATGATAATGGCTAGAGAATTGCTCTATTTATGTTAACAGTCTTAATTGTATTTTAAATTAAACTGTAATTTGTTGATAAAAACATTGCAGAAAAAGCATCAATATTGCAAATATTCGATCATATTCGTTCGTTTCGTTCATATTCGCGAAAATGAGTCATATACGCATTATAGACGGACTCAAAATTTCGAGCAAAAAACTTCAAAAACTGTTAAAGGGGAATAAACAACACAATAATACAATTCCGAATGACAATAAGTATGTTTCCAATGTTATTGTCTTTCTGGATTGTATTTATTATCACAGAAATGGATAAAAGCAACGTTTGGATTATCAAAAGGTAAATGTAATATATTTTCGAGATAAGTCACTATATTATTTATACAGTCTTTCAAAATTATGGAACGTTTTAAATTCATCTTTCCAGAAATAGCAATATGTGGGTCTAATCTCTTTCAAAAAGACATTTTATTCAACGTAACGTACCGAGTTAAGAAAATTAAAAAATTATAAATTGATTTTGACACCTTAAAAAGAAAACATCAATTATTTAATAAAGTTTGGTGTCTTTTACTCTTTATACAATGGAATATATTGCAATCGGTATAAACTGTTTATTGAAGTCTGATCCCCCCCCCTCCCTTCTCTGGTCAAACTCCCATTGGTGTTCTTTATAAATTGGAATTAAACGGGGATCCCCCGTCAAACTCCCATTGGGGTTTAATTTAAATGGGGGATTGATGGGGTCCCCCGTGAAAACTCCGTTGGAGTTTAATGGATATGAGAGATGGACGGGATCCCCCGTCAAAACCCCACGGGGGAAGAAAATCTACAAACACTTTATTTTCTTATTAAAGTACATATTTCTTACAATTATAACTTAAACATGTGTATTTGTAAACATTGAAACAGAAAACAAAGCATAATATTTAAATTACATTTTTTGTAAAATATAGGTAAAATTCTCCCGTCTGGAAAAATCTCCCGTTGGAGAATTGCAATTCTTAACGGGGGAGCCAAAACCCCGTTGGGATCCAACGGGGGATGGCAACTTTATCATCAAATAACTCTACTTTCCAAAAACAAATTTTAACTCTTTTTTTTCAATTATATGTATGTACTCAATGCCCCCTACAAATATGCAAAATTTCATAACAATTGTTCAATAAATAACAAAAATAAGTTTGCAAATAATCTGGATTTGCAAACTTAATCTGGATACTGTTATAATATAATTAGCTAATGTAATCAAAACATATTGATATCTTAATAATTTAACTCAATGATATTAATTATATTTAAATTTGCCCCAACAAACTAGGGCAGGTAGATAGGAAGGATTTTTTTTGGAAAATCAACAGTGTTGTCAGTGTAAAATATTTGTAAAGCTTCTTCAACTTCAGTTTAACATTTTATGACCTGCAACATATTCTATGCTACGTTATTTTACTATGGTAAGTCACTAAAGTATTATTTAGTTTTCAACTATATAATGTGCTAATCTCATATAATGAATTACTACCCCATTTAAAGTTGACACTTAATCTAAATTCATTAATACAATAGTTATAATTGTTTTATTGTAACATACTATTCCACTAAAAATGACCATCATAGAACATCAACGCTGAGCTTTTACTAAATTTTTCATTGATCTCAATTATTTTAAGAAAAAAATCTATCAGGCACTTATGAAAAAATATATAATTAGCGTGTCAAAATTTAACAAACTGAACAAGTCAATCTGAACTTCTCTTGCAATGCAAATGGAGCCACTTGAAATATCAAATTGTTCCCATACTAGTCGGCAATATAGCTATGACATTGTGTCTATTCAAAACATGCATCAGACACACCTTCTGAAACTGTTTAAGCGGTTTTGAAAACGCTATTTCATTGCAAACTTTCGTCAATAAAGGATACATGATGTTATACAACCGAAAGTGAAAGTACAGTTTAAAAAAATGAATAAAGAGCGAAATTGTTTAAAACTAACGAAAATTTTAATTCCTACTAACATAAGACCGTAAGACTGAACAAAATAATACTTAACTTTTAAATCATAACACGAATGTTTACTTATAAAGCAAATTCTTCATTCATCCGCGGACTTCTTTGTGTCGTAGTAATAAATGCCTCCAAATGGAGGTGTGTGATTCGTCTAAGTATAGAGGTGACAATCACGTAATGACGTCACCATCTATGTATAGAATGCATCGCTGTTTACTCGGGAAAGTGAAAGTGAAAGTGACTCAGGTCACCAAAAATATATCAATGATTTTCAACGTTTTCCGGTATCACTCACAGAGTAGGTCTCTTCTAAATGGTTAAAACGTTTGTAGTGATCTAATAAGTTACTTTCTGTTGGTAAAAATGTTTTAATAGAATCAAAATTGAATTTTCTTTCAGCTATCTTTAGCATACATTGCATGTCAACGCTTTGAGGCTACACATCAAGTTAGTTGAAAAGTTGTAAACATTTCTTCCAATTATGAAACGGGTATATCTTTCATAATTTTTGACAACGTTGCACCTAAGCTGTGTTATTAGCATTTTTTATGCAAGAGTACTTCTTAAATCCGGTAAAAATTTGACCAGTTTTTATGCATTATAATTGGATTTGTCACCTTCATAGGGCCTTTAATATATATGTACAGTGGAGACTCGATATTAAAAACAGTCACAGAATACATTGATCGTCCGCAATATCGCATATTTCGGACATCAGATACAAAAAAAAAATTTTACATTTAACGCGCAATTGACGTGTTGTAGAATTAACAAACATAATGACATGACAATTCTTATATACTGTGTTATAAATCAAAACAAATCAGCGTTTATTTATACTTATCACATATAGACTCAAAGTCTTGATCAAATGCATAGCTCACATAGCGTCATTTAAAGGGTTGATAACAAATACCGTAATTACTCTAAGTTTTCGGACACTATGTTTCCGGACACCCTCTTTTTTAACAAAAAAAATATTTTTTTGCGTGACTCTTAATTGCGGACATATAGGTTTTCACCCATAATAAATGTATCCTGAGCCATACGCAGGAATTTTTTGACTGGACTGGGGGTGAGGGGGGGGTGACAATGACTGGTGACATCATGACCAAAAGTCTATCATTAGAAGGTCATGATTGTATTTTTCGAAAAGATAATACTAATCATTTAGGGGGCTTATTGACGTATGTTTCGTCATTATTTTGACCCACACGATTATTTAACCTAGAAATAATCTTACCAGAATCTATATGGATACAAATTTTCGACCCTTCCAAGTCCTTTTTAATTTGTAATGAGTATCGTTCTTGTAATACTGCTTTTGAATTTCGGGATCGATTTGAAACATGCCTTGATCAAGCCTATGATCTTTGTAACAATATAATTATTGTTGGCGATATTAACGAAAACCAAATATATCCCTCCAACCACAACTTTAAAGATATTCTTCGTTTAAATAACTTATCTAACGTAATTAACGAACCGACCAGAGTGACCGAATGTACTAGTACAGTAATAGACCTCATTGCTATAACAAACACATTGCAGCATTTACTTTCAGGAATTTTTGAAACTTAATTAGTGATCATTTTGGTACATATATATATATATATATATATATATATATATATATATATATATATTGACTTACCCAAAAATGCTCCTTACAAAAGACAAATATGGCGCTACCAGTATGCGAATTTTAGAGAGCTTAATTCTGCAATAACGTCATACGACTGGTCCTTTTTTAAACACGGGTGATCTAACCCAAATTGTACTCAGATTTACAAATGTATTTCTGCAATAAGCTTCCCAGTTTATTCCGTCTTCCGATGTCACTATTCGACCAAACGATCGTCCTTGGTATAACTCATTAATACGTAAAACATCCAGTCATAGGGACAGAAAAAAACGTGTTGCTATCAAATCTGGTAAAGTTTCTGATTAGTCAGCATATAAACATCTACGAAAAAAAGTCAATAATATGAAAAATATATATGTAAAAGAATGCTTCTTCAATATTTTCCGATTGTAAAAAATCTAATCCACGTCAATATTGGAAAACGGTTAAAATGCTATTTAAAGAAAATGCAAATAGTTTTAATAGTATCCTTCCGCTGGTGAACCCAGATGAATCGTTTTCGGTAAATGACATTGAAAAGGCCAATACATTCATAATTATTTTGTATCAATATCTACAATTGATGAACGCGATCATGACGTTCCACAATTACACCGAAAAACACGTAACACCTTTGACTACATTTTTATTTCTGAACAAGACATGTTCGATGTTCTATGCAACTTAGACATTAAAAAAGCTAATGGTCCTGATTGTATAAGTCATAAACTATTAAAAGAAACATCTAAATCTATTAGTAAGCCACTATCAATTATTTTTAAAAGATCAATACATGAAATGCCTCTCTATAAAAAAGTTGAAAAGTTTATTCCCTCGAATTATCGACCTTTTTCCATATAAGCTGTGTTGGAAAAGTATTCGAAAGGGTTGTTTACAAATACCTCAACAACTACCTCCACACAATTCATCTTATTTACAAGAATCAGTCAGGGTTTTTACCAGGTCATTCTACTGTTAACCAACTAATTGACATGTATAACCAAATATGTAAATCGTTTGATGAAAAACAATCTACCAGTATCTTTTATTGCTACATAAGTAAAGCCTTCGACAGGGTTTGGCAAAAAGGTCTTATACATAAACTGAAAGAACTTGGGTTTTCATGAAATATTATTGCGTGGATATACAGCTACTTGTCCAATAGATCTCAGAAAGTTTTTATCGGCTCGTCGTTTTCCCGATCATTAAATATCAATGCAGGCGTTCCACAAGGCCCTGTATTAGGGCCTCTTCTTTTTTTAATTTATGTTAATGATATCTCTGAATCAATTCTTAAATAACACAGCTTTTATTTAAAATGTTTTAAATCATGACCTAGACTATACAAACCTATGGGCAAAAAATGGTTCGTCCAGTTTAATCCCTCGAAAACGGAAGTAATGTTTTTCAGTCTCTTGAAAAGCCAAAACCGTCCAAATTTAAATTTCGAGGAAACCCATTTATCCTTTGTAAAAGAACATAAACATTTCGGTATTACGCTAAGTGAAGACGGTTCGTGGCACAAACATATTGACAATATTACAAAATTAGCTTCCCAAATACATATATCCATGAGAATGCTAAAATAAAAACTCAAGCGTGAAACTCTCATCAGATATACGTTTCATATCTAAGACCTTTGTTAGAGTATGCGTCCATTGTTTGGGACAACTGTGCAAAATACGAAAAAGAACTGTAAGACAAAATTCAATTGGATACAGCTCGTATTGTAACAGGATTAACAAGATCAACTTAAATTACTCTACTTCTAAAAGAAATTGGTTGGGTTTCTCTCGATGACAGACGGAAAATTCAAAAAACGTGTTTTCGAATATAAACACAATAAAGGTGCCTTACCACAATATTTAAACGATAGTTTCCCAGCCACAACAGATAACATTCCTTACTTGTTACGTAATCGTGGCGACTATGCAGCAATTGCCCGCAGACTTGCGATTTACTCAAATTCAACTGTTCCTTCGTCTCTTAAGTTATGGAACGAACTTGACATCGATACAAGGTCTTTACCAACGCTTTCGAGTTTTAAAAGTGCAGTAAAGCGGAAGTACAATCCTCCTATAGTTCATTCGTTTTACCTAGTTGGCAAACGAAAGCAACACATGTTACATGCGCGGCTAAGAAACCACTGTAGCGACTTAAATTCCGATTTACACATAAACCGCCTACGTGACAATCCAAAATGCGCTTGTTTTAGTCCTGTCGAAGACGTATATCCTTTTTTCTTCAAATGTCCTCTTTTCTCCGAGCAACGTATCGTGCTTTTTACACATAAACCGCCTACGTGACAATCCAAAATGCGCTTGTTATAGTCCTGTCGAAGACGTATATCCTTTCTTCTTCAAATGTCCTCTTTTCTCCGAGCAACGTATCGTGCGTTTTACCAACACTCGTCTAAACCACACTCTTAATGCAAACAAACTATTATACGGTATCCCAGAACTAACTGATAACCAATACAATGTGTTATTTTTTGAAGTTCAATGATATATTAAGACTTCGAACAGGCTCATATAAATATTTGACTGTAAACACATTCTCAATGTTGTTCGCTTGTTCCATTATAATAAACAGAGTTCAAGCATGTTCGCTGTAGACTATGTGCTATTTTGTAGTTTGTAGAGCTGGGTTATGTGGAGCAATTTATTGTAATTTTATATTCTTTGTTGTGGAACAATTAATTAATTAATTTGTTTTCACTTCTTATGTTAAGTTTAGTTAATTGCAATATTATAACATTCTCTTTAAACTTAGTTTACATTTTTTCTCTTAACCATTTGGATTGTAAAACCGTGAATGACACTAATTTTTTGTTAAAACATTTTCCCAAATGTTTTTGTCGTCAGCTAAAGTCTATTTATTTACTTACTAAATTGTTTATATTGCAATTACGATGTGTACTTTGGATGTCCCTTTTTACCGAATCGGAAATACTGGGAAGGGTCGTCATCTAATGTTGTTAAAACTTGTGACCCAACCCTTTTGCTTTTTTTTATACATTCGATAACATCAATTTGTAGTATTACTACTATATGCACTATGCACCATATGTATATTTGTATGAATGCATGTAAGAAAGAAAATGCAATAAAATATTATCAAAGTAAGGTGGGGGGAATGAAACGGGGAGGGTGCGGGAGGGGTCTCCCCGCCAGAATTTAATTGTTAGAATTTGGCACTTTCCAATATTAATTTTGATTCTTAAACACTTATTTTGTGATATACATATATGGAATATAACAAGTAAACCAGCACCTTTCTGAAGTTTAAAGCTTTAAACTTGGGTGTGAAATTCAATGGACCATAACATTTGCGTAATTGGGTAAATAACCATGTATACCATTCGCAATTAATGGATTTACCCAACAGCATTTGAATCAGTGTCGTCCTATTAAGGAAGCAGACTTTTAATACTTTTTGTTTGATATCATTTCATCCAAGAGTTAGCAAAGCTGTCAAGTTGTATTCATTTCTTTAAGTAGAAAAAGAAGAGTTAATCATAGGAAAATTATTGTACATTGATTTATTGCATTTATTTCAAAATAATTATAATTTTCGGCCAACTTAATTTTTGTCTCTAAATTTTCAGACTTCTGTAATTTTTTAATATTTTTCGTAGCTAAATTTTCGAACACGAATTTTTTTTTTAAATTATTTTTAAGGATCCGAAAACTTAATATAAGTATTTTGTTCTTCAATACTAGTATACAAACTTCTCATTTCAAGTTCAGGCCGTATTGGATTTCATTGCCAAGGTTACCAGCCAATTATACAAGATGGGCTCAATTGTTTACGTGAGCTGGTTGAACTATATTCGTATACTGTAAATCGAGACGGAAATTAACGTCATTGGCTTAGTAAATCATCCAATAGTTTCAGTGTAGCTATTCCTGTCCTTATTGAGACAAAAACACGCTATATCCTCTACGCGACCAGGAACTTGGCAAATAAGATTAAGATGATTAAATAGGATATGGCTGTTAAAGCAGAGAATGTTTTAGAATATGTCAATGGGGATAACATTTAATGATTTATTCAGCTTTGATGATATGCAAATCGATTATTGCGTAAAACGCTTACGTTATTTTAAATAGATTATACAGCAGCTAGTACGTGGATAAAGGTTGCATATCGGCTTATTGCCACCAGGTACGGTAATGTTCATCGCTTAAATTAGCGCTGATCAAAACAACAACATTGCAACTAATCAGATCATAAAACATGACTCATTTAACATATTAACGTGCGGTTTGAATAAGACATGTTTACTATAAAAAGCTACGAATGCTATACGAGAAATCATTCTAATTTTATCAAGTTCATGCAAGTGAATATACCATGGCGCTTAAAATGTGGAGCGTATTTTTGATTGTAGCAGCAACTACTTGTAAGTAACGATAGAGGTGTTTGTTTGTGGAAAAATACACGCTACACGTACTAGTGACAATGCTTGTAATTCATATTATATAAAAAAAATGTGAGTCGCGCTATGGGGAAATGCGGCTTGACACTTGGCGTGAAGTGTATCCCGAGATTAGCAAGTGCAGACCGCATAGGCTAATAAGGGACGCCACATTCCGCTTATATTCTATTTTTCAATAAAAGGAAGTGTCAGAATTTTTGCTCACAAATATGAAAGTTTAGAACACACACATATTTTGAAAACTACGCCACACAAATATCATAATTATACCACATACATATCAAAATATTGCATACATATATTAACTTTTAGAACATATATATGAACATATCGAACATAAATATGAAATTATACAAAATATATTTGTTATGCAATACATATATCGATTGTTACCGTATAAATGTGAATTTATACAACAAATATATGCAACTATACCACACAAAAATGGAAATATAAAACATACATATTCAAATATACCACATACGTATGGAAACATTTTTAACGTTTGACACGCCATATATTTCAGATCGTAATTCACGTTAGGCGTTAATAGTGTGTGTTGTTAATGTCAAGTCATACGAAATGTTCAAATGTTAGATAAAAAACAACACAAAGTTTCACAGAGGCGACATAGTTATTTCTATCGTTTTTTTATCTCGCTGACATGATTTATGGGAATACATAATATGATACATATAATAGTTTATCACATGCCATACCGTGTTTCCCATGTAATATAACCATTACGACATTTTTTATATAACACATATGTTATATACTTTTTAAGCGTTTTAATTGGCTTAGTTTTCGTTCGATTGACCAATCGCGTTTTGGTATTTTGCTTAAATAACGTTGCAACGTCAGATGACGTCACGAAATGTAAACATCATTCGAGCTTTATCATTATGTTTGCGTAAATATTTATTTATTTTGCTCATTTAAAAGCATGTGATAAAAAAGATCTAACACTCGTTGTTATATAATACCATATTTTATTAAACTCGTCCAGGAAATTCGTTAGTAAGCTCGCAAAGGCTCGCTTACTAACAAAATTCCTGCACTCGTTTAATAAAATATGGTAAGATAAGACAACTCGTGTCAGATGATATATATATGAGTGTTGGATAAAGTTAATACTTTTGCGACACGAAACAAGAAATATTGTGTTTCTCAAACCGTTATGTAACATTTGTTTCTAACAGCCTCTATCTATCACTAATTTCTATTTCTATATGCTGATTTAGACACCGGAAGTTGCCAGTGTCCAGTTGGTGCCCCTTTGAAGATGTGCGACGTAGGCGAAAGACCATGTCCGATAGGCTACTACTGCCACGACCTGCATATCAATATTATTGGTTACTGCTGTCGTGAGTACAATACGTTATAATATAAGCGTCGCTATGGGAAAACTGGTCCTAATGCATATGCGTAAATTGTCGTACCAGATTAGCCTATGCAGTCCACACAGGCTAATCCGGGACGACATTATCCGAGTGTATGGTACTTTTCGTTAAAAAGAAGGCATAAATCAAGTTTGAGCTTATCTGGGACGACACTTTCGCAAATGCTTCGAACCCGTTTTCCAAGAACGAGGGTTATATGCCTTTGTTCTGTAGGACCATACCATTATGAGAAATATGGTTTCCACATGGCATTGGTGAAAAGTAGAAACCCAAGGTAAAAATTAAGATATTATTCTTTACATGCTACATGTATGTGTGGACCTATGTTGATATTGTGTTGCAACATTTGAAAATATAAAATGAAACTTTAGTTTAATTTTTGTCTCGTTTCTTCCAATCTCACTCTGCTATTTCGAACATTAACCTGGAGCCATATACCTACAAGATGTGTGAACACTATCATCCCACAACGAACGAATAGTGTTATATTCCTACACATCCATCTATCATCGTTAACCTGTCTTGATGAATGAAAGTGCGATTATATATATAAATATATCATTAATGCACGTTCGTAAAGTGTCGTCCCAGATTAGGATAAGCCGTCCGCACAGACTTATCAGGGACGACTTATTCCGCCTCCTGAACTGGATTTTCATTTAGAAGAGAAGGTCATTTCATCCAATCAAATAATTTGATGTTAAAGGTCAAGTTTGTTGGCACGGAGCTCCCATTACCGATGATAACGGACAGGTAATCGAGTGTGGAAAGGGCCGGAAGGGAATCTGTCCCGACACCGCCACCTGTACTCGATCCGGACCATATGGCGCACGGTCAGTCTGTTGTCACATTCGTATGACGATTGGTTAGCCAAGTATCGCTGACGATCCGTTTACTTAATGTAACAATTTTGGTGCATATAATAAGAAATTAAAATCAAACAGTACAAACTTTCGTCACTTTTTGTTATTTTTAATTGTTCGGGTAAATGAAATACCAATTGTATTAATCACTGATATATCACGATAAAACCAAAGACATTTGTTTTACGTCAATATATTACGTAATATGTGTTATATCCATGTTTTTTGTGCTAATACATTAATTGATAACATACGCATACTTTTTATTTTAAATCCTCATATATGATAAACTAAAAAATTAAGCATACTGTTCATAATTAACCAAATTACCTCACACAATTTTAAATCGTATGTTTTTATGAATTTAGTTGAGTTTCACACGCTATTTAAGTACGTTTGTTATTCGAATGTATATTCGAAATTTATTAATTAACTGGAAATGCTGAGTTCTTAATGAATCTTAATAATGTACATGTCCAACTATCAATCGATTTCATTTTACATTGACCAACACATGATCCGCGCTCTGTGAAAACCGGGCTTTATACATGTGCGTAAAGTGTTTCCCAGATTAGTCTGTCAGGTCCACACAGGGACGACCCTTCCCACTTATATGGAATGCTCTGTTTTTAAAAGTATTTTGTAAAAGAAAATCCAGTCTATCCGAAAAGTATCGTTCCGGTTAATCCTGTGCGGGCTGCACAGGTTAATATTGGATGAAATATAAGCACATGCATTGATTGCATCGAAAGTCTAACGCTTATTTAAACGCTCTTGAGTCCCTGGCATAGGCAGAATCAGTACTTTTGTTTTTTGTGTTTTTTTATGGGAGAGGGGTCTAAATAACGCTCCTAAAATGGGGATCGAAGCCGTAACCTCCCGGTCGCGGGGTGGACACCATATCCATTACGCCACGGCTGCCTTAATTAGCATACAATAATAAATTTGAAAACAATCGCAAGCACGGCTATACCCATGCCCATTCGTTCAATAACGGAATACTGAAACACCAGAATCATACCAAGAAATGAAATCTTATCACAACCCGGAGTCATTTATTTATGGAAGTAAACAAGTGCCTTTACAAGACGGACAATACATACGACAACACAAACATTTATCAAGAAGTTCATACTGGCCAATGGTCGGTCACCAGAGTTCAACAAGGACTGTCGCTTTCATGGCGCTAAACAGTCGATTACGGCTTTGTTACGTGGATATGAAGTAGCAGACAGACGTAGCAATCATGCAGACAATACAATCAACCAGGTAATATCAGTAATTTCCAGTATACTAAACACATGCAAATTTAAAGTCCAGAAACATAATCAGAGAATTATTTTTACATCAAGTAGACTTCTTTTATCAAAACAGATCAAACGTTGATGAATCAAAAACTACAATAAACTTTCAGAAGAAGTAGTCCCAAGAGATAAACGAAGGAAATGTTCTTGTTTTTTTTAAATTGCAAATGATTTTCTGCTGTCCAACAGAAGACTCCTTTACGTACACAAAACATTTACTCAGTAGGAAAATCCCCTTTATTCTGTATAGATCCCTTCTTCCGACACGTTATTTATTAGTATCAATGTGTACACAGTTACGAAGCCCTGTCTTCTAATAATAACAGAAGAGGGTCCGTTCACTGTAGCCGTAGCGTGCGGCAAGGTTAGATTTTATCATCGATAGTGTTTTCTTAAATACCATTAAGCATTATTATATTGATTTGTTGAATTTCAAGAATTTCAATACACACGTCATTATGAAAACAAGAAAAAGCCTTTACTTGCCTTTACTTCAAAATAGTACATATCGTTACTTTCAATGGTGCCACAATTACATTGGGAGTGGATCGTTATTCGTTTCAGGCGGGGCATTAATATTGCCATCATATTGTAGATAAACCGTTTAAGACAAATTTTTGGCCAGTTACAGATGACAAGCAGTAAATTTCCGTTAAAAACTATTCACAAGTTCTTCCTCCAGTTACAGATGTGCATACAATGGAAAGCAACCAAATTGAAATGAATGATGTCATGCGTCGTTCTCGGTGAGGAGATTCCTGTCAAAGTCTTCTATAACACTGGCCTTGGGCTGACTTGTCTTCGTGAGTGTCTTGAAAGTTGTGTAGACATTCTTACTTTTTTACTTCTGCCTTCAACAACCGTGCGATTGTCACAAAGATACGCCTGTCGGCAGAAACTTTTCAAGAACAGATTTGACAAAGTCTTATTTGAATTCACTTGACATTTGACATATGCTTTATATCAAATTGTGCACCAAAAAGTATTTTTGTAATTAAGAGACTTCAAAGTTATATAAATATCAAAAGTTCCTTTGATGATGATTGTGCGATTTAGCACAAACGCAGATAGGTTTTCGTAGCCATTATGTTTAAATATGGTGTGACTATACCTATTTTGCCAATTTTCCTTACATTTTTACCCCATATATGACTTAGTTTTTATTCTTCGCATTTTCATCATTTGACGCGCGAAAGATCTTCTTCCCAAATTTGTATATAAAGTGGAGGTAAACATATTAACACATTAGAACATTTTTAATAGGATTGTTTCCCCTCCTTCGCAATGCACCTAATAATCATGTTTACTTCTTGTGGTCATGATATTTAGCCATGGCATATGTACGCACGATTTGTTAGCTTCAAAACTGTTGTTTTTATATTTATGTTTATGATAAAGTGCGGCAGGTATTATCTAACGTGGTGACAAGTGCTTTGTAGAATTTAAAAAAACAAACAGTGTGTAATAGCCATGAACTATGAAATACTTAAGATGGCCAACAAGATAAGTATTGATGCAAAGCATTAAAGGGCGTCGGGAATTTCAGTGTAAAAGGCACTCAATGAAGTTACATGGAACGATTTTTTTCTACTGTAAATATTAATATATTTGCCGATTATTTTAAACAAAAAAGAAAAAGATACTGGTATAACCATTATCTATGACTTTGTGTTATAACCCCCAAATAACCATTATCTATGATGTAGTGTTATAACCCCCAAATAACCATTATCTATGATTGTGTGTTGTAACCCCCAAATATTTCATAGTTCATTTTATTTACATAGGTTGCCTTTTTTTTACTGGCATCCATGTGCAGTTTTTATTAATGGAACAGAACTGTGTAGGTTTTAAAAAATCTGCTTCATCTTGTAAGCGTAATTTCATATTTTTCTTAACTTCAAGGGGAGATTATTCTGAACTTATTCTTACGTTGCTCATTTACGATAGGGATTGAGTACTCATTAATAAGAAAACACTCTAAAAGTTTTAATGTGTTTACGAACTCCCCCCCCACCCTCTCACACATATATTTCATGGGCATAATAAAATAAAAATGGTTACAATAAAACAGCATATTTATTTAAACTAAAATGTCTATATCAAAACAAAAAGTTAACATAGAACACAAATAAAATATTTTGATTCTACTGGGGCTCGAACCTTGGGCCTCTTACATGTGAAGCGAGCGTGTAACCACTACACTGCGGAACCGCTTGAAAAATCACCTTCTAACTAAGATATTAATAAGCTATTAATAGTCGGTTTAAACGTAAACCCGAAAGTTTAAACGCTGGATAGTGAGCGGGGTTAAAGGTCCATACCAAAGGGTCCATACCACTGGCAAGATACGGGTCAGGCCTGCGGCCTTCTATATGTGCTTCTTAAAAAACACACCTGTAGGAGGACTTCATAGTAATGAGACTGGGGTGCTATGATGGTGCTCCTCATTGATAAGCAACTGCTTCCTTTATCAAGACTCATTATTACAATTAATTAAACGTGACGCGCTTCGCGCTCTATAGCGCCTTTATTAGTGACCAGGTGGTTGCTAGGATAGTGGAACAAAGAAGTTTTGTTTTTATACAAAACCATAAAGTTTCACCGGTTCGCGTATTTGCCCAGTCCCTGTGATCTTTTATTATTGCCCAAACCCAGTGATCAGTTATTAATTAAAAGAATTAGCTTTGCATTATTGGCAATAAATGTTTAAGTAAATGTAATAGGCACAAATGCAGTACTTACTTACACTAATTTACACAAAAAATCACCACTATGCAAGATATTCTGACAACAAAAATATATACATTGATCCGTAAAATAACTTCTCCCATAAACGAAAAAAAAAACGTATTACATACAAGTCGCCGCACTTCAGTGCGAAGCCAATAATTGATTGGTAATTGGGTGGTGTTTATTGCAGGATTAGTGGTTTAGTACGAAGAATGCAAATAAGAAAAAGAACACCTTATTAAAACCTATTACATTGAACATCCCTTGCTTATAATCATATTAACCACAAAATGACCTCGAGCCAAATACCACAACACGTCCTTCAGAATAATAAATTTAATTCTAAATAAACATATTTTCTGCGTTCATTCAAAACGAACGTGAAGGATGTGTTTCTGAAGAACAGATGACTTTTTGACACCTGTGAATAAATGAAATTTCATGATATTATGAAAACATAATCAGGATCATAAGAATCACAAATAAAATTAAATGGTCCTGCATTTTTTTTAAATACCCAACATTATTTAACAGCACACATATTTTTTCTAGTTGCCCGTGATAGCTACCAAACCATCTGATCGATAGTAAGAAATTGTTTACATGACATACTGAAGACCCCAGTTAACATGCTATTATTCAAGAAGCCAAGACATCAAACTCGTTTCTATCAAATGTCTTTAAATGTATTTGTATGTTATCACAATACATCTTTTTATGCAGATATGTATTTTGCTGGTCATTATATCGATATCTTCTTTGCATTCAAGTAGAAACACATATATTAAAAAGAATACAACTGAACATTATTCTAGCCATTTATCACAACGAAATATTGATAAACCGATTAATGGCATATCGAATTGCGAGATTCTACCTTTTAACCTCTTAACATAAATTCAAGTTTTGACCCATCTTAACATCCAATGAATCAGATATAAAAACGTGTCAAGCACTAAGATAAATTATATTTATTTCAGCAAGCTTGTATAAGTATTTAATTTGCAATTTATTATATTCACTTATCAAAGACTTTACAGATTACAATTATTTATAACAGTAACACAACCCGAAAAACTTTTCCATTCAATGAAAAATGTAAAATCAAATATCTTATGCTGTGCATATCAATCACACTATCTAAAGCAATATTAAAAGCAATAAAAACGCACATATTTAAAATTTAAATAGATATGTGATTTATAAATTATGCTAGATGTTTTGTTTGATAATTTATTTTAACATGAACAATGTTTCCGAGTATTATTTTATTGTCTAAGTTGTCATCGACAGAACGATGATCGACTAGAAAATTACATTGTTTGTTTAAACCATAAATTTTACCCCTATTCTATTTTTATTAATTCCATTTTTTATTTCAATCGTAAAAAAATATATTTTGCATATAACATATTATTTAAAAAAAAACACAAACATAGTATAACTTCTTTTTTGCGCATAGCTGAAAAACTTAAAATTCTCCGTTTATCATACGAGATATCAAAATAAACAGCTTTCATTTTCATACTATTTATAATAATTGTATTAAATTTACATGCGTCCTAACATTGAAATTTAGATAAGTAAGCTTAGAGTATTTTTATCTAATGCAACTGTAAATAAATTGTTTAAAATTATGTAATGTGTTTTCGCAAATTTTCATTAACAATATAAAGAAGTGAAACTCCAGCTGCTGGAGCAGTATTGAATTTTCATTAAAAACAATTAGTTGGTCCTTTATTTAAGGCAAGTGACCGATTGCCCAAACAGTACAAAACAGCACAATACAGCACAATACAAACCAACATAAACACAAAATATGAATAAAGCTGGGGTCACCGCCTTGGAACGGTCAATGCAAAGCATTGGGGGTTTAAACCTGGTTATAGAGCACTCAACCTCACACTTGGCCCAGCAATATTCATAATACATTTAAGTGTAAATAAAATTTAACGTCATAGCATTTTAACTCAAATTAAACAATAATAAAAGGGAATTAAAACGCATTCAATTTAATTACTATTTAATTACTCAATTGCATTGAAGATACAAGAGTAACAGAATTACAACTTTTTGACGAACGATCAAATAAAACTATTAACAATTGTCAACTACATTCCTTCTTTATAGAAAAGATTTGAGAATGTAGAATCATAGAGTTAATATCTCAGATAATCATCGCGCAAATACAGGAAGAAGCAGCAATAATGGGTGTAAAAATTCCATATTACATAGCTTGGTTGTTTATGTGACTGCTAAACAAATTAAAAATAATTAAATCAAACAAGAAACGCCTATAAGAGAGAAAATATAAATAAAATGGAACATTATAAACCCAATGACCTATGCATGTAGATTACAACTGGGAAAGTCAGTCGTATGACGTCACAAAAATCCATAATGACATAATGACGTGAACAAATTCCAAGGGCAGTACTAAATAAAAATATTAATGGGGCTGTGCTACTAATAAAACAAGTTTACGAGATTTAATATTAAGAAGCAAATAAATACAAATGGTAATTCCATTAAAGCGACATTATTGGAATCAAACAGTATATAGGTGTTTTGACAACTGAAGACAGAAATGATTTGATGTACGATTTGAGTCCAAATGTAGTTTACATGCAGATTTGTTCATACGACACAATGACACAATTAACAAGCCTTAATGTGTTCGAGTAAGTCAATCTGTTCTGAGACTTGGGATATCAATGAGTGATAAACATTCGTCATTTAGATAAAATAAAATGGATTTTTTTCGAACGCAAAATTATCTACCATTTATTATTCCCTGCATATAAACCTCTGATAGTCAAAACATATGTGCTGTATCATTATTATGGCTTTGTGGTTTGTTCTATTTTAGAAAGTTCATACCGTACATTGTCAATTAATACCCCAATAATTGCATAAATGCATTAGTAGGCTCAAAACCCAATGATGTTCGTTGTTTGTAATTTACTTAGTACTTAATACACACTGAAATTATAAAGACTCATCACTTCTTCCGAGACACTCAAATCAATGATTTTACCATACAGGGTTATGGTTTCTAATTTAATTTTTCTAAAACCAGGAAAAAGGCTAATAAAAGTTATATCGTCCGTTGCAACCACTCGTTCGTCGTTTGGCGAACAATGTCTGACAAATTAAAACAATTCAGTATATTCCTAATAATTGTGTGTCTTGTATTTATAATAACATCAACCTGACCTTTGAACTGTTGTTATAAATTAAAGGCAGTGCATAATGTTACATGTATTCAGTACTCTGCGATATGTCCCAGTTTTGCTCATGGACGAACTTATACAATGAGGGATTTAAGGAAATGAATTCTGCAAATCGAAGAAACACCAACTCATACTGGGAACGACAAGACGTTCAAGATATTCTAATCTGAATGTAAACATTTTATTTTTTGCAGGATAGCAGTGACCATATGGTATCGATTTCCGTATGTAATATCCGAAGGATGTGCTTACTGAAAATATTGCTGTTTTCTCAAGAATAAGATTGCCTGCCAACAAATTGATTTTGCTTGGGTCATAATTGAAGCATCTGTGCATCAATGACATCGGGAATGGTAAACGATCGTACAAAAAGCGATAGACTTTGAAGACTTTGTTCATCATATCAACACATCGCAAATAAAACACGAATGAATTTACTTACTATATAGCGAAACAAAGACGATATACTTGCACTCCACAGGACAACACTGTTAAGATAACCTTGTTAGTTCGAGTTTTGTGTGCTGTACAAATTGATATGGTGCGTGTGGGCTAAAGGCTTATGCAATACGAGTCTCTCTAATATTTAGTGCCGTCCTGATCAGCGTGTATGGACTTTAGAGGCTGATTCGGGGCCACACTTTACGCACGCACATTAAAATCAAATTTTCCCCACGAACTGTCTCATATGAACCACAATGTTTACGTTCCGTGTAAATAGAAATTGTAAAAAGTGTTCAATTGCCGTTTAAAAATCTTAAACTTACAACTACTAGACCAGTTCACATATTAAGTTATTGTTACGTAATATCCTAATCTATTTTATATTTTAGAACATATGTTCTATTTACAGAAACAACAATTTTATAGTGTGGCCAAATGGTCAATAATGTAAATAATTTATCGAAACGATTTTTCTTATAGTTAAAATAAAATCTAGGCCTAAATGCCATTTATTAATCATAATAACCCATAATTAATCCCAAACACACACGTGAAAATAAACATAAGCCTAGTACCATTGTAGTTCACATATAAAATGGTTTAATATTCATCAAAGCATCGTGATAAGCTGAAAAAACGGTTTCATACTCGGATCAAATTTTATTTTTATCTATTTAATTATGAACAGTAAATAAAAAGGATCTGATTTAGCCTCAAAATAGTTTTTATATTTTGACATAATGTCGTTAACATCTGTATCGGGAAAATAGTGCGTTTGTAGAACCCGGCAACTTGAATATGACAAAACGCAAATTAAGTCATGCATTAATACATCGTAATAATGTGATAACTTTCTTGTAAATCTTGTAAATCAAATAAAATGCAAAGACCGTTCGAATGGCGAATTATAATCCAACAAAGTGGATTGTCGGTCAATGTTAATGTTATTCGATTAAACAATATGTGAGTACAACGCTTTCCAATATAGTGGGTATATTCATTTATATCTAAAAAAAACTAAAGAAGTAGCTTGAAGGAAAAGAGTTACCCACCAACTTACCTGTAATTTATCATACATTCCCCATTCAAACTGTTGGTAGTCAGATGACGTGGTTGAAATATACTAGATGATTTTAAACGGTTATCAGTTATCTAACAGTATTTTTTTTTAAAGATATTCGTGTAAGTGTAACATGTAAATATGAATAATCACACGGAACCAAAACTATACCCATACTATGATTATTATTCCATTTTTTAAATATGGAAACTCGATAAAACAAAGTGGTCGGCAGTTTATCTGGTTACAATAAAACGATTTAATTGCAAAAATAACGCACTTACATTTTATCACGATAAGCGTTCAATGCAATCACAATAACTGTTCAAATCAGTACAGGAAGAAGTGTAATAAGTTTTACACTATTTTGATTTACATCACCTCTGCAAATTAAACGTTCATCTGCAAAAGCAGGTGAACAGCTTTGTGATATGCCTTTGTAGCATTCTGTTCTTTATGTATGCCATTGAACTAATTGCCAATTAGTTTGACAAAGCACCAGACTAAAAGGTTCAACACAAAAATAAAAGACAAACATACAAACATTTATTAAAAATAGGGTCACCACGCTTTAATATGTCAATACAAAACATCTGTGGGGTTAACCGTTTTTTAGGAGCTCCGCACTTCAACCTTTAGTTTAAAACTTTTTATTTTAGATCGATTGTATTGAAGGCCATTGTTTATAAAATTACATTTATTGAATCATTTTCCTGGAAAGAACCTTTATTTGAAGTCTTGTGAAATATCCCCGATCGAGGTTCGAGAACGGAACCCCTCGTTTGAAAGGCGGACACCTGTTCCATTAAACACGGCAAGATTAACAAACCTAAACCTTTGCTCAAAGGTATTAACGAAATATTTAATACAAATGAACCTCAAAGTGCCTAAAAACGAAACCAAACAGCAACAAACAAAAATATATTTCAATGCAATTACCATTAAACTACTAAATGGTTGAAAGCAAGCCAGAGCAACATAAATGTAACTTTCTGAGGCACGATAAAAATAACTAAAACACGAGTGGCATAATGGCTTTGAAGTGCTTAAAAAAGTTCAATGTACAACAACATTAAAAACGTGGCCTGGTTATCTTTTAAAATCCTTATTGAATCTGGCTCAACCATGGCCTTAATATTGTATAGATTAACATTGTAGTCACGTTTGATAAAGACTGAGTAATAAATGGGACCTCTAGAGTGGTAACAAAGTTTTTCTAAGATTTATTCTGCAGGTTTTTTATCTGATTTTGAGGAAAGGACCTCGCCTTTTTTAAGAGGAAAAAAATCGCGCGAAACGCCGGATTTTTGGGAAATAAGAAAAGTCTTAAATAATCAAGTTTACGTATTTAATTGTTTTTAAAACAAATTCAAAGCAACAGATAATTTTAATTATGCAATATTGTTCTATTTTCTACACTGGATCATGTTAACTTATATATTTAAATTTTTTTTTTAAATATATATATCATTGTTTTGGGGAAAATCTCTGTAAGAGGGAAAACAATCATCTTGGGGAAAGGGCCGAAATTCGGCGGGTCTCAAAGAAGGAAAAACAACCCTGCTCTAGTTTCTTATTGTTTGACGCACGCGACCCAAATTCAAACTTAGTTTTTATATTACCAAGGGAAGCATTATCTCAAATTTTATAAAGGTTTCTTCCCAAATTCGAATTCCGCTAAGTTTTGGTCAAAATAAAAATTCGACCATTTTCATCAAGATCGAGTCATAAATGTGCCTTGTTGCGTTGTAACAAGGTATTTATAAGATGTTAACTGGTGACCTAGTTTATGGACGCATTGTACCAAGATTAAAAAGTTTGCAAAGACATTGTCAGGATAAACATTTTGACCAAGTTTCCTCAAGATTGAGATGAAAATGTTGCTTTTAGAATGGTTGCATCTTTTAAACATTTGACCTAGCGCCATAGTTACGGACGAACTTGACCTTATTTAAAACTCTCCCTAGATACTGTCAAGAGAAATATTCCGAGAAAATTTCTTTGAAATTTGACGAAGAAAGAAACACTACAAAATCTGACTTACTGTTTTAATTAGTTTTGATTATCAAACTAAATCGGAAATCACGATTAGACTTGTTTTTATAACATCTAGCTGAGGTGGTCCGGTGAGTCTTCAAAGTGGGCAATACGTCTACATATCTACAAAGGGTTGTTCAAAGATGTTTGCAATTATGCAAAATGACATTAAATTAATTGACTTACAAAATTGTCATATTAGAAACAGTTTTGAATAATTATTACAACAAGGAACAATGTCGGTAATATTGATCGATACAAAGCATTACCCAAGCTTTTTATAGTTTCAAAATTCAATTTATGAGAAAGCACATACTACCATTTTTTCATAAAAAATTTGTATAAAATGTCAGAAAATATGGCTATTAAAGCAAAACGTGTAATTCGCTTATATCTTCTTTGTACGAATATATGCCAATGGAATATAACTGTTATTTCAAGCTAATTGATGCCAAGGTTATGCTTATCTTATTCTATGGTTCAGAGCTTTGGGGACTAAAATCCTTTGATGTTGTCGAACGTGTCCATATATATGCTTGCAAGAGATTTATGTCAGCACCATTACATACATGTAATATGGCTGTACTTGGCGATTGTGGAAGATATCCTGTATATATTTTTACATGTAAACGTGTCATTAAATTCTGGTTGCGTTTGTTAAACATGCCAAATACTAGAAATGTAAAAAAATGTTATGAAATGTTAAAAGTGTATGATTGTTTAGGTTATAAAAATTGGGTCTCGTCACTACGTGAACATTTATTTTCTGTAGGATTTGGTCTGGAATGAACAAGGTGTTGTAAATGGAAGCGTATTTTTGTTCTATTATTTTCAACGCTTGAAAGATATATTTAAACAGTCATGGTCACAATCTTGCAATGATACTTCAAAATTGATAAGCTATACCGGTTTTTAAATAGATTTTGAATGGGAAAAGTACCTTAACGTCCTTTTGATTCGAAAATTTAGAAATGCATATGTCCGTTACAGAACTTCATCACATCAACTTATGATTGAACATGGGCGATACATAAATATAGAACGAAACGAAAGGTTATGGCCCTTGTGCAAGACTTCTATCGAAAACGAATATCATTTCTTACTTGTATGTTCTTGCTATGAAGATCTCCGAGAAACGTATAATCCTTCCCGGTTTTACAATCAGCCAGCAATCAAGAAATTTAATAATGCTATGGCCTCGCGTGATGACAACATTATACGTAATATTGCCATGTATATTTACTATGCCTTCGTAAGACGTAAATTGATGTTGTTATCTTAAACACTTGTTTTGCTGTACCACTGTTGAATTATATATGTGTTCACATTGATATTATATCTATATGCATTTTGTATGTGTCTATGTATATGCAAGGGCCGGTGGCCGTATGGCAAATAAACCTTACTTACTTACTTACTTACTTCGTTTAACGAAACGACACGGATAACTCTCTTTACTATTTATCTTTAGGCAATTTTCTTTCTTTGTTTTGTTCACGCAATGCTCCCTAATGGAACGTTTATTCATAGTGTTCTCGAGACACAGACTTGTTTAATAGGACAAGACAGAATGTGAGAAATAGATTTATTAACTTTGATTGCTCGAGTGTTTATAATAAAAAAACTGCTCCGGGTTAATTATAATTTCTCTCCTTGTATTTTAACGAGAGTTCCATATTTTTTCATATATTTGCTCGTAGATAATATTTAAGTATCAACATTCAACGGATATCTGCTTTGTTCTAAAACAATTGGCATATGCTATATTTTCACAAAACGCATACACATAGCAATCAATATGTTAGGAATATAACAGCATGTCATACATAACGCTTCGACATATTTTTTAAAAACTTGTACAAACAATGCCTTTAACATTTGTTTAAAACTGAAAAAAGCTCAATTCGAGTTTTAAAACGTTTATACGCAGTTTTCACAACTAACTCTTAAATATATCGTCAACAACTTCCAAAATGAATTTTAAAAATAACCTATATGTTGTTATTTGTAGGAGGAACTGTTGATATCTCTGCTCATCAGAAAATGTCAGATGGCTCATTAAAGAATATCCATGCTCCAAGTGGAAGGCCCTGGGGTGGAATATATGTAGATGAAAACTTCTTGAAATTTATAAGCAATATATTTGGAGATAATTCTCTTGATAGTCTTCAAACTGATGACATGTGCGACTTCTTTGACAATCGTCGCGACTTTGAAATGAAGAAGAGGAAATTTAAATTTGATTCAAATGATGACATAATCTTTCGCATTCCGATTGCGCTGAAAGCCTTTGCGGAAAAAACATTTCCATATGTCTTTATGAGATCGACTGAAATCACTGAATTACGGCGACAATGTTTATCTAAGAAGCCAAGACTAACTTGAAGTAAACTTATCAGTCATGCAAAGGTGGTTCGAAGAGCAAGTCTCAAAGATGGTGGAACATATTCAAAATATAATTCAAAAAGAACGAATGAGAGACATAAGTTTAATTATATTAGTCGGAGGGTTTGCGGAGAGTCCATACGTACAAAAGAGGATCCAAGAAGCGCTACCAGACAAACGGTTGATAGGGCCTGGAGAGGCGGGTTTGGCCGTGCTCAAGGGAGCCGTGATGTTTGGACACAAACCTGATATCATATCATTCAGGGTCATAGATAACACCTACGGGATAAGGGTGTGTGCTTACTATCAAGAGAATTTGTATCCATTGGAAAAGAAGGAATTAATCATGGGTAAATGGGCAGTTCGCGATGTATTCAGAATAACCGTGAGAGTAAATGAAGATGTACCTCTTGTTTGCAAAGTGACACATAAAACAAAACCAGCGGAAAAAACATCGGACATTCTAATATACAGAACCAAACAAAAGAACCCCCTTTACATAACAGTTCAAGGCTGTGAGCTTCTTGGTAAATTAGTAATGACGAACGATGAAAACATTTCATTTCAGAAACAAGACATAAAAACAACGTTTATGTTTGGGGACACTGAGCTTCATGTGATGTCTAAGAACACCCAGACAGGAGAAATTGAGAGCCTGACGCTAGACTTGAGCAAGTAGCACGTATACTTTAAATTAACATCAACTAGTTACATTTCAGGAGAAGTGACACCAGATATGTTATTTAAAAAAAAGAACCATACTTAAACCAACACAACTTTACTTATTAAATAATGTTTGGTGTAATGATAAGTGTACATGTTTATTCTTGTTTATAAAAGGATATCTAAAAACGCCATAAAGATAATATTTTATAACACTTTTCTCGGAGATGTAAATTATTTACATTGTTCTTAAAATTATTATTAGGAATGTTTTTTGTTGTTTTTAAATATCTTTTTGCAAATATATATTATTCTAAAATACGTCTATAGTTTGCTTTTGCATACGTGTATGAATTAAAAGCATTTTAAAGAAAACATATCATTAGATAAATTATTTTGGTGATTTAATTGGTATGTATATATTTGAATTAGATTAACTGTTTTATTTTATTATGGCATTCGGTTTATTGTTTAGTCTATAACTTATACAGTTATTTGTTAATCATTGCATATCGATTAATTATCTACTACTTAATCTTTTTATATTGACAAAAATATAAACGCCGGATATGTTTGAAATCTTCGAAATAATGTTTTGTTCCATAACTATAAACGTTATACAGTAAGTGCGTGTGCGTTTGTTTACACGAATGCATCAAAATAGTTGAAATAATGTTTACTAAATTCCTGAAACGGTGTTGTTCGCAGATTTTCGTATTTTTAAATGTATCATAAATGACTTTGCTACGAAATCTGTAATGTTTGGAATAGTTTTAAATAATAATATAATTAAGGGAAACTTTAAATGTAAACAACAAATATGCCTGGCTTTGAGCTCGAATCCGGAACTCCCGAAGCAAAAGCTTAAGCCTCGGTTACACACGTTTTTGATGAACTTACGATTAAAAGCATTTACAATACTTACATTCTGTTCGATTTTCATTGATGATTAAAAAATAAACGGATATAGTTTTTTATAAGACAGGAGTGTTTAATTGATTGTTTGTTTATTATTCAGGAGAGTTGTTTTGATTGATTGTGTATTAGTCAGGAGATACATTTTGCTTGTTTGTTTCTTAGTCATGAGTGTTATTTTGCTTAATTGAATGTAATTCATACGTTATAGTTCGAATTTTCGACATTACTTTATTAAGTGTCATATTGGCAAACTGTGAAAAATTACATAGAACACCGCGACACTCAGTGGTTTAAGTAAATGCTCAGCGAACCAAGAAATGAGTGTTAAGGTGTTTCATAAACATGATTATTGTTTTTATTCATTATTTCGTTTCATGCGGACTCTGTTTGTTAAAAGAATAAACAGAACAGAACAGAACATACAGTTTATTCCTATATCTAAATCAAGACTAGTTTATTGTTATAAATACAAAACTGACAATAAATAAGGAATTAGCACATGCATAGCAATGCGAAAGTGACAAAAATACTATTTTAAATGTGTTGTTAAATACAGCGAATTATGCCATTATATTACTCAACGATTGCATTCAATGTATCAGTTCTCATTTTAAAAGCAATTTTACAATATTTCGCCAGATTTGTTAGATCTTTGGTGTTAGTATTTGTTAACAGAAGTATAAACGTATGCATACTAGGTCGGTTATAATTGAATTTGTTTAATATACAGTTCTAATATTGGTTTAAAGCGGACATACAATTACAAATTGTTCCTCGTCCTTGATATCATTTGAGCTACAGATCCTACATTCACGTTCGTTTTTAGATTCATTTTTTTACATATTTGAAGAAAGTCTTAATTTGTGTATGTTTTTTTCTTAAACTAAAGGTTTGGAATATTTTAAGGTAATCAGCACATTCAAATCGATGTTTCAGTTCTCTGCATAATGTTAATGAACGTTTTACATTAAATCATTTCGCCACAAACCTATTTACATATAAATAAGTCTGGTTTTAAATATAAGGATAAAAACATTTGAATTTACTGAACATAAATACATCGATACATATACAAAAACCATTATTTTGAAGCAAGTCTCGTACTTTGGTTATCCAATTGATAAACAACGCATTAATACAAAGTTATTAAGGAAATTTTTCGGCGAGATGTTTATACATTATAAAATGTCTCACACAGAAAATTAGTTATTATTTATGTTTTAATGCAGTAACAATGACGAAAGGATCCGAATTGTATGCATATTAGTGTATTTTGTGCATTACGAACACACATCTTTATTTAAAATAACAATTAAAGAGAATAATCACAACATGTTTGATTTTAAGTAAATTAAAAGGCAATTGATTATTCAAGTCAAATTAAATACCTGCGTAAGTAAATTCAATACTAGGTTAACACACGCATTTATTCAATGTGAATATGTTTTTCAACAAAACTATGTATGCAAACATCATGTTGTGTTACATTAAGTAGATATCCGAAGATGGAATATTATTGGACGAAATCCAATAATTGTCGTTAGTGATAATAATGATCCAAAGTATTCGATGCGGTTTTCGTAACAGTATTGACCGAACTTGTATTAGTATAAAAGAGTATGTAGTTGTAGACTTGATGGGTAGAAACAATTTAAATTGCGCGACTATTGGTCGATTTTTTTACTCATTATTTTTTACACAATACGCTTCCAGAAAATACAAAATGTTTGGTTTGCTTATGTTACCATTCAAAAGTTCATTTTTATGGTACTTTTAAATTTACATTTTGTTTAGCACGGTAACCGGCTCGTACTCAGATAACCAGGCGAAACCGCAATATTTTCGGATTCGATGATTTATTTACAATGTATCATTTTGATAAAACAGCATTCAACATCAAATCGAAAATCATTACAAAAGCAAATAAATATACGTTGAGTACTATAAAACGACCGCAAGTGATATGTATCCCAGGAATTTGAAAATTCGGATATATATCTTTTTGTGACTAGCGTTTGCTTTGCAGAAATATTTTACTTAACCACATTTTGACAGTTTTAGTTTTTTTTTAATGAATTTAAGTAAAAATTTAATACGGATAGAACCAATGCTATGCTCATGTGTAATACAGTTTTGTACGCAGTCGTACGCACATATTTTTTACACAATTCACATAATAGTAAATGTACTCTTATTCAAACACGATAATAAAATTAAACTGTAATAAATTTCAATATTACTTTAATTGATTTGTAATATATATATATATATATATATATATATATATATATATATATATATATATATATATATATATATATATATACAAAACTATGTATTTATTTTATGCCGAAGCTTTCGTACGTTGATGCCATATGGTCTGTGTGTTCTTAGTTTTGCCTTCCGCAATTGCTCCATGATCTTGCGGTACTCGTCCGGCCCGCTGAGTTTTTCAAGTCCCATTATTCGGAAGCCATCAGGATATGCAAGTTAATTGATTGTTTCCATAACAATTATGTAGAATTTAAAAATTGCAAAACTGGCATATAATTGATCATGCAAACTAAACTAATGTTACTTTATCAGTTACCATATCCAGCCACCATAGTTGTAAATTAGACAGTAGTTACAGTTTTAAATTCCGACAGAATTTACAGTCTCAAATTCCGACAGTAGTTACAGTCTCAAATGCCGACAGTAGTTACAGTCTCACGGCATATCGAATTGCGAGATTTTATCTATTGTTGGCGTACGATAAATAATGCAGGTTTAACCATTTTATCATGCGATGAATCCAATATAAAAATAGTGCCAAACAAAAGGATGAAGACTTACTTCAGCCATATAGTATTACTATTTAATTGAAAATAACATGTCATAACAAATCAAAGAAAACATGAAATTAACAATTTACAAGAAACACAACACATAAAACGGTATGTTATTAAATATAAATATTGACTAATTTGCGCATAATCATAGCAATGAAAAAAAGATGAAAACAAAACAAAAACTAATTTTAAAGAGGTTTTAGATTTATTGATTGAGATCGATGTTATGTTTAAAAAGATATGTGATTATGATTAATGTTCCGGAGTATTTTTAATCGCCCAAGTGGTTTTGTTTCGAAATAACGACGTTCTACTAAAAAATTAAATTACTTGTTGACGCCATATATATTTCAAGTATTATATGTACATTTGCAAAATAAAACAATCACCCTTTATAATACGTTATATATTAGAATGGTTAATCAGCAACAGATCAGCTTGCACTTACAAATACAATGTCTTCAATACTGATCTTATATTTACAAGACATGCGTCTTATATTTACAAGACATGCGTCGCAAAAAAAGAGAAATTAAGTATAATAAATGAAGTACACGTTCATCGAATGACAAATGGATTTCATATAATAAATAACATTCGTCTTTTCTGTAAACAATTTATTTTATAATTCAAATTCATCTACTATTAATCGTGGCATTCCGTATTGTTCTATTATGAAATAGACCATAGCTACCGCTATTTATATTGTGAAACAGACTTCGGCTCCCGCCAACATTAACCCTGTACCCTGTTTTATGATGCCGCACTTCTATATTAAACATCTTAGCTGTAACACATGTTGTGTTGTTAACATTAGTTAATGCTCATTAGAGTAAACTTTTATATAAGTCACACGCACAATAGTGTCATAAACATAAAACATGGTGTCAGAAGTGGAATCGCAGACTCCAAATAATACGTACCGAAATCACGAAACACTCGCAAATGACAAAATTAACACTGGTTATAAAGGTGGATTCCCACTGCCGATCCGATCAACTCGATCATCCCGATCACCGACTTAACCCGACCTAGCTCGACTAAAAAGAGAATACACGACTTCTTCTCGACCTCTTGTCGATAACACACGACCCCCACACGACTCATTCTCGACGTCCACTCAACTATCTTTCCGATTTCCGCTCGATCATCTCTACCTATACGCGAGCCATATACGTTCTCAGCTCGACCAAGTGGACCTTCGCCACCAGATCTTTACACGACCAGATCGTGATGGTCGTAATACAGTCGTACAAAGTCGCGAACGGTCGTGTATTGAAACTTTGAAAACTTCAAACATTGTTGTTCACTTATCACTTTAATCATCATGGAGATTGAACAATAACAGTAGTTGGCCAGATAGTTAGAGCTCCAGAGATACAGGTCCATGGCTGTATTAGAGTTAGAGGAGGAGGAAGCCGCCCAGGTGCGTAGGCGTAGGCGGCCACGACGCAGGGAAGTGTGGGTTAAGCAGTGGCTTACGCGACGGCCTCTATATGGACAATATGAGCAACTACTACAGGAGCTAAACAGAGAAGACCCAAAAGGATACAATAATTTTCTGTGTATGCCGATCTGTTTGTGGAGCTCGTTGATCGCGTATCTCCCAGGATTAAGAAAAAGATCACCTATAGGTTAGTCCGCCTTATCACTTAAAACGTACACTACTTATTTAAAATTGTGTCATCCTATGACGCATCGCTCGGCTTGCTGAACTTACAAGTCTATTTATGGAAAGATGGTAAAATATTCAATGTAAATGATAAAGCAGATATTTGTTACTTATAATTAGTAAAATCTCGATTTCAGGCAACCCTTGGAGCCTCGATTGAAGTTGACCGTAACTCTTCGTCATCTCGCAACTGGGGCCTCGTATTCAGACTTGATGTACTCATTCCGAATGGGTAAAAACATTCCAAGCAAATTCGTTCCTGAAGTTTTGTAAGCTATAATACAGGAGTACTCAGAGGAAGTTCTACCAGCCATCGTCACAACTGAACAATGGCAGGATATTGCCGATGACTTTCGAACCAAGTGGAAATTCCCTCATGCTTGCGGGGCTCTTGATGGTAAACATGTGAGGAGAAAGAATCCGAAGAACTCCGGTTCCCTGTTCTACAACTATAAAGGGTTCTTCTTCATAATACTGCTTGCACTCGTGGATGTAAACTACAAATTCATCTGGGTAAACTTGGGCGCTAATGGGGGTACATCCGAGGCCCAGCTCTTTAATAACACTGAACTCAGAACTATGCTTGAAGAAAACAGTCTTGGTTTGCCGTACCCTGATCCACTTCCTGGCGATGAGAAGAACACCCCATACTTCCTAATTGGAAACGACGCTTTCCCATTGAGAACATGGATGATGAAGCCATACTCCAGACGCAAAGTGACCAACGCGAAGCGCATATTAAATTACAGGTAAGTCATTATTTTGATTTTATGCTTGCAAAATAAAATGTGCATTTACCTTTTACCCACTGCTTGATATTGTCGTCTGCTGAAAATGTCGTCTGATTAATTTTAATTATTATCAATTTTATCTGATTTTCTTTTAATTTTGCAGATATAGTGTCTTACTATCAAACAGCTTAGAAACTGACCAGATGTCGAATAAGTCTTGTCTTGTTCCAAGCTGTTTGAAAAGGGTAGTATGATCTCGTACCGCAGAAAAAAGGTTATAGCAAAAGCGTTTTTTCTAATAAGGTTTCATCGTCTATTTCATTTTAGGCTGTCCAGGGCTAGAAGAGTAGTAGAGAAACCGTTGACTCAATTATCCTTATAGATAGATAGATAGATTTATTTCGGCATAGGAAGCATATACACAGTTTACAACATAACATAGAATAAAATAATAAGCAATTATTTAAAACAATATCATGTACAATAAACTATGACATGCTCACCAAACCAAGGATAACACAAAAAAGAGCAAGCTCTTATTTCCATTGTGGTCCTTATTATTGGTGGCATGACAAAAAGAGGCAGACCTTAAACATAACTATGTTGACCTTAAACATAACTATGTTCATAGTAAAATAATTATTTAATGAAATAAAAGATATATATCACCGTTCAAAAGAGATCAAACTAATTATCACAGTAGTGCTCAGAAAATATGACAGGTGCTGGAAACTAAGATCAATTGATAATGTTATCAATTATTGCAACACATAGATATTTTGACAGTTGTAATTTGATGATATGAGGTATCATGAATTATCTAAATTAAATATATTGCTAGAATGTATGTTATGAAGTATGAACTAATAATTATTAAAAATAAAAACCTAAGCCGAAGTTAATATCTGCTTAATAAAAGTGAAAAGATACACATATATAAAAAATTAAATATTATTCATTAAATGACTTTTAATGGCAACCTTTAAGCCTTCTAACCTGTTGACCTCTGTGATAGACTCAGGTAAAGAGTTCCAGAGTTTAATGCTGTTAAACGAAATGATTTGGAACCTTGGATGTGTCATACTGCATAACTAATCAGGATACGTTACCCTGCCATTGCGAGACTTGCCATAGATCAAGAGAACGAGCACAACAACTTAGTGCCTGATGAATGGCGCCATGGCAGACAGTTGGCTGATGGTGATCGAACTTAAACTCCCCAGCTAGTTCAGTTGATTGGTAACAGAATATGATTTAATATATTAGTTACCCTGTTTGGTAAGATAAATGACATGACAAGGACATGTATAAAGTACCAATATAATTGGATAATGCAGTTATAAGACGTTATGTGGTTTTAACATTGAGTCCGGGAATGTAATAATTATACGTATAATAATGTTAGTTGAAATTGTAGAGATCCTCTATCATCTAGTCAGATGTGTTAGTTGTTATAATGTTTTGTTATGAAGGAAATTAGCTTCAACTTTATGATATACTTGTAGTTGTTTGTTTTGTCAATTATGTAGATTTTGATTATTTGCGGACAGTTAACCTTTTTTCCTTGGCAGATTTAGACCCCTGACTTAATCGGGCAATAAGTATAGACAGATTCCTTCGCCAGTAAATTCACGTGTATATAGCAAGTAGTGGAAACTAGGAATCGTACCAAAGACATCTCAGCCTAATAGGCCCAATGACTTAACAAGCATAACACGTATCACACTATATTTCTGTATGTAGAAAACATTGCACTTTTATTAGGAAAGTCGGAGTTGAGGAAAATTATTAAAATTAAATTTATTCTTAATTATTTCGGTCTTGTTTTGATATATATGAACGACTAGCCAATAATATTTGGCTTTTAATAAAAGAAACTTAAAGAAATAATAAATACTATTTTGCCTATTGTCGAAAGTATATAAGTAAGTTTATAAGTAAGCAACACAAACTAGTACAGTCAAAACTGACATCAATATACTAATGAATCGACGGCATTGTTTTTTTTATATGATTTTCAAAGTAGACTAGAAACATTTAAAGAAAGTTAGATTAAAATATAAATATGATAAATTCACAAACATATACATCAATTTACTTAGAAAGAAGCAATAGTAAGCAGCATGGTGGCTCATATTAACAATACGGTTATTTAACCTTTATTTAAAAAAAATAAACAAGACAAAACGTAGATAAACGAAGTTCAATTCACACTTCTTAATCAAATCACTTGGCTTGGCACACGCATGCTCAATATACATGTACCATGAATCTTCATTCCTAGGACTGCTCTTCGGTTGCGCCATGTATCTCTTGGTTGAGGATGAGGGAACTAGTAGGTGTCGAGACCATATCCATAGTTTTGCGGATGAAAGATGCAGTTGTGGTTGACGATTCTGTGACCGTTTTAGGGGAACAGGTATACGTTCGTCAGAGCTGGTTGTACATTAGGTGGTTAAAGGTGGCTAAACCATTTCAACTGTGGTGTTAGATGAGCTGGTGGTGCAAATGCAGCTATGTTGGTAGCAATCAGAAAATCCTGTTTAAGGAAAGATTGCTGCTGAAACTAATTCTACTGCTCTGCTGAGCCAAAAGCTGATGACAGTGGAGCATATGTTCTGTACATATATATGATGTAGATGTTGGAGGGACAGGCACGGCAAAACCTGTCGCGGCTGTCTGTTGACATACATACAAGGCTGCTTCTTTAGTGGTCAGCCGTCTCTTCTCCTTATGGTTTCGTCTGCAAGGTCAAGGGCTAACCTCGTGACAAACTCGTTTATCCTTTGCTTGTTCATTTGGCGCATATGATACACAAAAACTTACCAGTGTGGGCTGCTGCATCCTGCGAATCTGTGATGGCACCTCGCACGGACCTTAACTCGGACGTCAGCGAAGACAATACCCGAGCTGCTTTGGGGTGGCTACCTGATACAGCTGAGATTGAAGGTGACGACAAATCGGACGATGCGTCATCATCCACGGTCTCATCCGAAGCGACCTCCTTTCTCTTCTCAGAAAACTGTAAATACAAAATGTACTCAAAATAAATGCAGAGTTTAAAAATGAACAAACTCCCGTTTATGTCATTTAAATTAAGACATAATGAAGGCTTAATAACGTATAATTAAACATACATTTATTTTATAGTTTATTTAGCATTTAATTTGTATAACTTACTTTGGATCCCCTCTGGCCACGCAGCTGTACAAGATAAGGGCGCAGGAATTCAAAGCGGTCCAAAAGCCACTGTTGCCTTGCTGTGCGCTGTGCATCACCAGATCCCGATTTGTTGGCATCCTCTTCGTCTTGAGTGAGCGTAATGTAATGTTTTCCGGGGTTTAAATTCTGTCTGCCAAAATAAGAAGAACACTAATGAATATCAATGAAAATTACCATTAATGTTTTTTTGTAAAAAAAAGGCCATTTGGGCCTAAACTGTCGAACAAATACAGCCGTATACTAACTGTATGAAAACATTTGTACATGACAAACCGTTTAACAGTATAAATAAATGTATGGCAATAACTTTCGAATTACTTCGCAAACAAAATGAAGTGTTATGTCAGGTTTATTGCATAGATTCGTAGAGAAAGCGAAGAAAAACGAAATATTTTGGTACCTCATTGTCGGGAAAATAAGGGTGTTCTTCCACTAGCTCAATCGGAGATGTAGGTGGATCATTACTCTCTTCCTGTGGGGATACAGTTACTTCAGTCAATGCAACTACATTTACCACTAGTTTTACTAGTTTTAGCAGTGTCAGTCGCCTATTTGCCCTTTCTTGGTATCTTTAGATGTTTACTCTTCCGATTCTAAGAAGGTTATGAGAGACAAGCACGACGTTTTGCACGTGAGTTTTGTTTTAGTGACATGAGCTCGTGTATGGTTGAATAGCAATCGGGAAGTGATCGTGTACGGTCGAGTAACCGTCGGGTAGCAGTCTAGTAAATCTGTGCATCAAATCGAATAGAGGTCGAGTGGATCGTGTTGCGATCTAAAATAACTCGGGTAGAAGTCGAGCGGATCGGGTAAAGATCGTGTAAATTATGTCAATCCGATCGCCACACGATTGCTTCACGATCAAATCGATATTCTACTCGACTATTACACGACCACTTCCCGAGCGCTTCTCGATCCATTTCCTACTCGACCGCTACTCGATATTTTTTACATTAAAAAAAATATCGGACAGGAAGCTCGCCCAATGCCGACCTACTCGACTGCCCCCGACCACTCATGCCGACCGAACCAGACCAGTACCCGCCGGCTTGGTCGGGCTTGATCGAGTTGATCTGATCGGCAGTGGAAACCCAGCTTAATATAACCTCCAATCGTATCTTTATTGTCTGCGGTTTTGCTTATGCGTTTTAGTGGCTGCCCAAAAGCAAAATGGCTCCTACTTTGACAATGTGTTTCATGCAAATACTCGATTGTAATGTGTTTTGAAACTTTAAACACATTGTTTAAACTCTTTATTGGTCTTAATCCTTGTTTATGCGAAAACACCAATAATACCTAAATCGCTCAAACGTTACGAGTAGAGTTACAGTTGTAATGTGCATCGAATTACGGTACGAGTGTTGTGTCTGTAAAGTATTAAACGGAAAGCAGTTAATGTATCAAGTCGGAACAGAAAACGGATGGTTGCATAATGGTATGTGTGGAATAATGTAATTCTATACATGTATTTCATAGTTATGTAATTTTGTAACCATTCACCTTCGTCGCGATTTGGAATTCCCGTTTTTAAAAATAGATTATTTTACTTGGTAAAATAATCAAAATTCAACCAGCTAAGGACAGAGTAAGTATTTTTTGCTATATGACTGTTAGATCATCTGCAATTTGATGGTGTAGGAGTGTGGTTTAGCCTGTTTGCAAACATGACCCCACGCGTCTCAGATTTACCGAAGGTAACACAAATGATAGAAAATAGTGTTTAGAGCGTGGCAGATTTTGCAACTGCACTATTGAACATAATGTTGTTTCGGTACATAATCAAACATATAACTATATACAATATTTCATCTTTGCTAAAAGATCTTGATCACATTATGAACATAACTGTTAACAATGAATATCTCTTCATAATAATTTCAAAATGATTATACTAAATAACACTCGAAATCTAATTTCTTTCATTTTCTAGATTGAAAGGCAATGAAAAACAGCAAATCACATTTTCATTGTAAGTAATTGTTTAATGAATGAAATAAATGTATTTAATACCGTTAAGTATACTTAAATGTACCCCGGGTACGGAAAATATACTTACACCTACCCGGCCAACTTAGACTGTCCCCGAGTTTTATTCCCGCCCAAAATCCGATGTCGTAAAACACGCTACGGAAAACAAAACAAAATTCTCAATACCCAAGACCTGCATCGACATTTTTTTAAGTAATGCTTTCGATAATATAGAGGCCACTTAATAGAATATTGACATAAATATGCACATTAATTTGAAAAAAAAACGGATAACGCCCAATTAAGCGGAATTAGCCGGGTACGTTTCAGTATATTGTCCGTACCCGGGGTACATTTATGTATACTTAAGTGTACCAGGTGTTCATTTAATTAGTACCCGAGCCGACAATGACCAATCGAGCATTACTTAAGGCACTGTGCACTGACTGGTAGTCAACAATTAATTGCAAAATGTGACCAACATCACTTTGAAATTGCAAGTCCTCTAAATGTAAAGAACAAACAAAATTGATACTTTTAAGTTAGACATGTTAAATTCTGTTACTTGTAGCCATTGTTTACTTTTCCTGTCAAGTAAAATTATGTTGATAATAATGTAACAATACACCAGTGACCGCCTGCCTTAACAATTTAGTTGTGAAATTGTTCATTTAACGAGGAGGTGGTTCCAATGAAAGTATTGATTTTTTTTACAGAGGCTATAATGAATGTCATAGGCACCGAGATTCCTGCAATTGCTGGGGCTGCAACAGTTACTCTGTACACCAGCTTTAGTTTAGTGCATTCTTTTTCAGCTGTGTATAACACTTTCTTAAATTCTTTCAAGTTAAAAGCATATAAACAGTTTCCTATTAGCTGTGTCCGTCTGTCATCCAGTCTGCCTGTCACAACTTTTTTTCAGCAATATATATCATAAACTATATAAGATGTCAACATGAAACATAAAGGGTGTATAGGTATCAATCAGGAGAAGTGCCATGCACAAAAAATACCTAGACACTTTCATAGTTTAGAGTTATTGCCCTTTTTTATTGTATGATGTAATTTTTCAGGGCTCCATTTCAGATACAATACCATATTTCAACATGAATGTTCATGAGTGTGAATAAATCAATGGGAAGAAGTACCATGCACAAGAACCATAACTCTGCACTTTCTAAACTAAGTGTTCTTTCCCTTTGTTTGTTTTTTTAAGATGGAACTTTTCATGGCTAAATCTCAGATAAGATTTCAACATAAAACATCATGGACGTATAGATCACAATGAGGACAATTGCAATGCATAAACAAGAGCACCGCATAACGGGTACCACGCTTGGCTGCGAAAGCTTGTCAGAATTTATTTTTTTTAGAGGTCACAGTGACCTTGATCTTTGACCTAGTGACCCAACAAGAGATGTGTTTGTCAGAAACACAATACCCCCTACTGCGCCACTTTGAAATAAAATTTATATTTATCATTTGGCAGGTAAAGACATCATCTCCCTTTAAAGCTTTATTACTTCCCTTGGATTTTGTCCAATCCAACCGGGGGGGGGGGAGGTCTGTAGACAGTTAAAAATGACTAAGTCAGACATCACTGACAACCAAGGCCTGTGGTTTATCAAAGAGATCATAGCCAGATTTCATCATGTATGTATGGACATAAGTCCAGTGGTATTTAATGAAAACTAGCATTCACAAATTAGAACAGGTAAGAACTGATAATTATATCAAGAGATGTGTTCGTCAGAAAGACAATGCCCCCTATTGCGCCGCTTTGAAATAAAATTGCTATTCATCATTTTGCAGGTATGGAAATCATCTCCCTTTAAAGCTTATTACTTCCCTTGAATGTTGTCCAATCTAACCAAGGGGAGGGGGGGTCTCACAGTCAATTATGACCATGTCAACCACCACTGACAACCAAGGCATGTGGTTTAAAAGAGATCATAGCCATAGCCATAGAGTTTTTTTCTTTTTCATAAAACTTTATTCATGACGTACCCTGGGGTGTAGATTGCCCCAGGTACCCGCTAAAAGAACTAAATGTGAAATAACAAATGTATGGTGACTTATTATAATATTTAACAAGATTAACAAAGTTATAAGAAACAAAATTATATTTTTCACAATTTACAAACAGTCTTTTGCACGCCTGCACGTTTAATTAATATTCCAGTCTTTGTTCACGTCTGCACGTTTATATGATGTTATTGTAAAATTTATATGATGTTATTGTAAAACAGAACACAATGATAGCTTTTAACAAATTAAAGTCACCATCTTAAATTTAAGCGGGTCTTTATTAGTATTATGTATTGAGTTTATATCCTTGATTATAAAACGAGTAATGTATCCACACTTCCTTAATAATTGTAAAGAATAACGAAAAGAAACATATAAGGTTGTATATTTAAATGAACAAACTATAATGAAATAAAAAGTGGTTCCCAGCCAGGTCATGCACGGGCACTTCCCGCGATGGTCCGCCAGGATCATGATATATAGTCTACAGCTGCCCTGGATGATGGAATTGAGGCACGTGACAGCCAGAGTTGATCATGTATCTATGGACACGAGTCCACAGGTATGTATTACACATCAAAGAAATTATATCATTAAACAAAACCTTTGACAAATCAATCATTTGAGTTATAAATAATCAAAATAATAAATCTGTACAGTAACTGTGAAAAGAACTTCAATTCTTGGTAAGGAAATATATAATATGAGATTTATAATTATATAAATTACTTCCCTTGAAAATAATTGTCTCTAACAAATCTCTATTTTTAGAAGCAAATAATTAAAAGCCACTACCATGACTGTGATTGACCACTCGAAATGTGCAGCTCCATGTGATACACATGCATGCCAAATATATGAAGTGGCTATGTTCAATACTGAATAATTATCTCCCTTTTTAAAGCTTATTACTTCCCTTAAATTTGTATTTTTTAACGTAGACCGTAAAGGATGACCTTGACCTTGACCTTTTACCACAATGTGTTTGTCAGAAACACAATGCCGCCTTCTGCGCCGCTTTGATTTATTTAACAAAAATATATACGTGGGCAGGTCAGATAACTATGTCCATTTAAAGCTTATAACTTCCCTTGACTTTGTTTTTTCTACCCTAGACCTTGAAGGATGATGTTCACCTTGAACTTTTACCACTCAAAATGTGCAGCTCCATGAGATACACATGCATGCCAAATATCAAGGTGCTATCTTCAATATTCAAAAAGATATGGCCTATGTTAAGGTTTTAGCACGACGCCGACGGCGGACGACGAGCTGGCTATGACAATAGCTCGGGTTTTCTCCGAAAACAGCCTCGCTAAAAAATTACTCTACAGTTAATAATCTTTTTAGGATGATAACATATTAGGGCTTTTTTCCTTCCATAAGAATTCCCATGAACAGCCATTTCACAATTTTAACACAAACATTTCATAAATCTAGTAAGGCCACAATACTTGACAAAAACGGCCATTTTCAACTGTGAAAATGGACTTTTTCGGCTTTAAACTGTTGTATAACGGCCATTTCACAATTCAAATTTCCAAATTTGTACTCAAATTATAATTTTATGAGTAAATTATACTTACCTGACATATGTACTTTAGGATTCTATCTCGGCCCGAAAATAACTCGCTATACGGTAGGCGCCGCATAATAGACGACTACCGGAAATAAACAACTTTCGCGCATGCGTATCGTAGTTTCCTCTCCACACGACCTCATGCTCGAATCACTTTCCTTGGCGCCTTCGAAGGCCTCAGAAAGTAGTCTGAAAAAGAGGGGAGGAAGGGTGGGTTTGTACATATGTCAGGTAAGTATAATTTACTCATAAAATTATAATTTGAGTACAAATTTGGAAATTTCATTTCCTAAATTATGTACTTACCTGACATATGTACTTTAGGATTCCTTCCCAAAGCAGTCCCTCTTTGGAGGCGGGTTCAGGTACTTTCTGACCACTCCAACAATTATAGTAGATCTTCTCATTCCAGAGTTTTCTATATCTTCTATTTCATAAAAACTGCTACAACAGTCCCTCTTATATACACAATAATAACTGTACACAGCACAAATCATGTATTCTTATTCACTTTCCCACATATTTAAACAATATATTTTAAAAAATATATGATGGATAAACCACTACTTGTGGCCGTCATATATATGATATGTTCCATACTGTTGACTTAAAAACAGTTCACTTTCCGGAAAATAACTCGCCGGGGAGAAAAACATTATTCTTTAAGAAAATCAAATGATACATCTTTAAAATAGAACTTCACAAAAGTAGATGATCTACTCCAATCTGCACTGTCTAAAACATCTTTCAATGGAGCTCCCTTAAAAAGAGCCCATGATGGTCCGATTGACCTAGTTGAATGACCTTTAACTTTAGATACATACACTTTTTTCATTTTGTATGACTTTTGAATAGTCTTAACAATCCATGACGAAATTGTCTGACTTGAAGCCGCTCTATGCGGTTTATTTACAGTTAAAAATAATTTCAAAGAGTCCTTCTCTTTTGAATTCCTAAATTTTTCTGTTGATTTCAGATAATAAGTCAATGCTCGTTTTGGATCCAACAACTTGTTCTTTGGAAAAGCAGGAATAAAAATAGTATTGCTCTGATGTGAACCTCTGTCCTGTTTCGATAAACCATGCCTTATGAAAGTTACACCTTTTGCTTGTACATTCACAGAATTTTCTCCCAATGTCAAAGATTGTAAATCCCCACATCTGCGAAAAGTTGTAATTGCTATGAGAAAAACTGTCTTGTAAGTTACATACTTTAAACTGGCTGTCTTTATTGGCTCAAACGGTGGTTGCTTGAGAGCATCTAAAACAAACAATAAATTCCATTCAGGTACAAGTCTTTTCACTGGTGGCCTTTCATTGAAAATGCCTTTCAGTAAACGAATAATATAGGGATGTTGACCCACTGGTATTCTGTCCACCGGGTTCAACATAGAAGACATCATTGATCTATAGCCTGAAATTGTTTTGTATTTTAAACCATCTTTATATAGATCAGCTAAAAAATTAGCACAGTTATTTAAAGATGGACTAAAGGGATCAATTTGTCTTTTACCACACCAGCTATGGAATTTCCTAAATTTACATCTATAATCTTTCTGAGTTCCGATTCTCCATGATGAACACAATAATTTTCTAGTTTGTCTAGAAAATCCTTCTGTTTCATACCGTTTGTCGATAATCTCCATGCAGTCAGTTTTAGAAATTTTGGATTCGGATGTAACATCCCTTTCTGAACCAATAAATCTTCCATTTCTGGAAGCTTGACTGGTGGAGCTATCAACAACTGAAGAATCATTGGATACCAATGCTGACGTTCCCACATTGGTGCTATCAGAATCAATTCGCACTGAAACTTCATCATGTGTTTGAGTACCTTGCCCAACAGACTTATGGGTGGAAATGCATATGCCATCATGCCTTCCCAACTTATGGACAGAGCATCCTGTGTCAGTGCTAATGTATCTAGATTCCATGAGCAAAACACTGGACATTGTTTGTTCTCTGCTGTCGCAAACAAATCTATTAGCGGAGTCTCCCACATCCAAAACAGATGGTTCACTACAGTCTTGTTCAGTGACCATTCTGTAGCCTGAAGTTGGTGTCGGCTGAGAAAATCCGCTAATACATTTGTCTGCCCCTTGATATGTACTGATTTCAATTTCATATTGTGGTGTAGAGCTAGGAACCAGATTCTCTGAGCTAATTCGCAAAGTCTCATCGATTTTGTACCTCCCTGTTTGTTCAAATATTGAACTGTGCTGGAATTGTCTGATCGAATCAATACATGTTTGTTCTTTAATATCGGAACAAAATTTTCCAATGACAGATGTACCGCCTTCAATTCCAGATAATTTATATGCTCTGTACTCTGGTTCCTGGACCAAACACCCTGTACTACTTGGTTGTTCACAAAACCACCCCATCCCACCATTGATGCATCGCAAGTCATTGTTATCTGCGGTTGAATTGGTTGCAAAGATACCCCTTTTTGAAAATTGGCTTGATGTAACCACCAATGGAGACTGGATTTCACAGACTGTGTACATGGGACCTCCCAGTGCAGAGACATTCTGGCTGGACTCCAGTTTCGTAACAAATGCATTTGAAGGGGTCTCATATACAGTCTTGCATTTGGTACAATTTCTAGTGTGGATGCCATCATTCCAAGAACTACCAAATATTGTCTTGCTTTTGTGTAACCATTGATTAGTAGATGAATTGCCTTCACTAATTTCTGAAATCTTTCTGCCGTTGGATAAACCAGGCCTTTCTTTAATTGAAAAACTGTTCCTAAATATGTCAGAATCTGTACAGGAATGAGAGTGGATTTGTTTTTGTTTATTATGAAACCTAGATTCAGAAGAAGATTGAGCGTTATCTCTCTTTCTGTTAGTAATATTTGTCTTTCTTGATTCAGTTGTATCCAGTCGTCCAGATACACTGCTAATCGTATGGCTTTTACTCTTAGATAAGCTGCAACAACTGACAATATTTTTGTGAAAACTCGTGGAGAGACAGTTGGTCCGAAACATAATGTTTTGAATTGGAAAACTTTCCCCTTCCATGCAAATCTGAGGAATTTTCTGTGTTTCTTGAATATGCCTATGTGAAAATAAGCGTCTTTTAAGTCGAAAGATATCGCCCAATCGTTCTTTTGAACTAGATTTAACACTTTTGTCAATGTGTCCATCTTGAAATGTTGCTTTCGGAGGTACCGATTTAGAGGTTTTAGATTTATGACTGGTCTTAAATCTCCTGTCTTTTTCTTGACTAAAAATAGAGTACTGTAAAAACCTGTCGTCCAATTTGTTTTCGGTACGATTTCTATAGCATTTTTTTGCATTAAAGAATCTATTTCTTCCTGCATAATATGTTCGTTTTCGATACTGACATGAGTTTGTTTTATACCCTGAAAAATTGGTTTCTTTATGAATTCCAATTTGTAACCCTCTTTTATAATTGATAAAACCCATTTGTCTGTTGTAATCAACTGCCAATTTTTTTGAAAATGAGTTAATCTGTCCCCTACTGGTATCTCCGGTCGCAACATTAACAAACCTGACTGGTCATTGTTTACTAACCTTGGCAACTGTAGCCCTTGGTCTGTTATTGGCTGCATAGTTGCCCCGACCTCTCGAGCCACCAGCTCTGTGCTCTGTTCGAAAAGTACTTCGTGGTTCCGCATTGTATTTTGGAATGCGAAATGTAGGTGGCGCTCTATTGTATTCATTTGGCTGAACACCCATTCTTGTATTTGTCTTTACATATTGTCTTTTGACAGATGTTTGCTGTTCTGTCTGTTCACTGGCTTTCCTCTTATATGTTTCCTTCTTTTGCAATTTTTCTGGCAATAACTCTTCAAGTGTTTTTCTTTTGTCTTTCTTTTGTTTGAGAGTCTTTTCCAATTCTTCACCAAACACCCCGTCCCCTCTCAAGGGTAGGTTACTGATTGTCCTTGAATCATCAAGTTCATATAAAGAAGTCTCGCTCATTGTGACTTGTCTACGAATGATATGAAAAAATGCTCCTGCTCTACCAAATTGATCTAGACTTCGTGTGGATAAAGCAAAAATGTCCTTCACTTTTTTCTCAATGTCTGGTTTATCTGTAACCATGTCCATTAACATTGCAAGAGCTTGCTGCATGTACATCTGTGTAACAATACCCATGTAGACACTTTGCTGTCCTCTGTATGCGGTCTTCTCCACCATTTTGTTTGGTTGTGAGAACAGAAAAGTTCCATGTTTAGCGAATGAAGCTCTAGAACCAAACTTCTTTGTTAGACACGTGTCTACAATATCGTCCAATGTAGGTACACGTAAAAAATGTTCAGTGTCTTCATCAACTGGAAATAAATCTTTGCACTCTTCAGAAAATGCTGTTACATTATTTGGTGTTTTAGACCGATAGCTTTGTTCCAAAATTTCTTTCTGCGAATTTTCTAAGCAAATGCCAGTTGGCTTTTGTGCATCTTTTTTCAAACATGCATCTTCTCCAAAAATGTCTTTCAAACACCTGCGTACACTAGCACTGTGCTCTGTGTCTTCTTCTTCTGAATCAGACAACGAAAAATGTTCAGAGGAAGCAGGATGAATGGAAAGTACGTCATCTTGACGATTACTTGTGGAACTTTGACCAGTCCTCTCTTCAAAATTGGGGCTTTTATCACTCCCCTGGTCATAATTGGGGCTTTTGCCATTCCCCTGCGTTGAATTACCATGTCTTTGTGACTGGCATTGCAACAATGCAACAATATTGTGTAAAGTATTTTCAAGTTTACCGTATTTCTCGTCAAAACGTTCCTCTAATAAGTCTACTTTGGAACGTCTTTTTTTCTGCTTGCCAGACACTGTGTTATTACTCACGTCACTGTGTCCCATATCTTCTTCCTCGTTATCCACAAACGGAGAACGATTATTATTATTTTTAACAAACACTTCAGCCATGCTGAAAAATAGCGAGTAACAAACGCCTTCGAAGGCGCCGAGAAGAAAAGTGATTCGAGCATGAGGTCGTGTGGAGAGGAAACTACGATACGCATGCGCGAAAGTTGTTTATTTCCGGTAGTCGTCTATTATGCGGCGCCTACCGTATAGCGAGTTATTTTCGGGCCGAGATAGAATCCTAAAGTACATATGTCAGGTAAGTACATAATTTAGGAAATGAAAATTAAAATTTGGTAAAATATTTACATATGCGTGACAAGATATTACAGTAGTAAAGCTTTTCTATGGTTTAAGATTATAGAGTTTACATTAAGAATATTGTTGTAAGTGGTTATTTGTTGACAGAAAGTGTCAAGACAATATAAATAATATGTTTATGCATTATTTAAAGACATTTTAATATAATGAAAGTATTATACATTGCTTTCACTATATTATTTCTTAACAAACTGAATTTTACAATTTTTACAGGTTCGCGAATCTTTTTTTTTCACAACTTTCAGAAGTTCGAGACTCATTTTTTCACAATGTTAACAAGCTCGCGACTCATTTTTTCACGAAGTGAGGGGGCCAGGGCCGCTTCACAAGATCAGGAAAAAGCCCTGCATATATCGAGGGATTTGAACTCATTCATAAACTAAATTTATTTCACGGGGAATATCATTTCAACAAATTTGATTGTTTTATATCTTGATTGAGCATTTTAATGATCAAACGTGTTTATGAAGAACTGTAGACAACTTGCAGAAAACATAATTCCTATCATAGAACAAGTTCAGTTGCATTTATTAATTTTATTGAAAACATCAGGTTACAACAAATACTTTAAAATCTTACAATGCTTCATAACTGCGAATTATCTAAAATGCTTAATTGATATGAAGAACGAATATTATTATTTGTTATTTTGAACATTCATGAAAAATTATTTTCAAAGAAACATCTGCCAGTTCCCAAATCTCGGAATTGCGTGATATGCCAAATCAAAAAATATTTCGCCCAAAAAATTGGTAAAATAAAGTTAACCCATAAAACATCAAGTGTTCCTTATTGCAATAGCCAATATTTCAGCGCAAGATGTGGTATGGTAACATACATTTAACAAGATACAAATTCTAGTTTGTAATTTTTTGTTGCACAATATATTCCTGTGAGTAACCGTCAGGATTGCAGAAGCTGTGATAACTCAGTGCAATAAGCCCTCCAGAACCAGATACAACAAGACTATTGTCAAGCAATATAAGTCCCCTACCGGCTCCACCATTGTCAGAAATTCCCGATTTTTGTTATATATATTTGTTGCCATAGCAACCAAAAATTTTTATTTAGAAACATAATGAAATGACGTGCTTAATGTCCATATTGCCATCTATCCATGTTTCAAGTTACATGAAAAATATTAAGAACTTTAAAAATTATCGCAAGATCCAGAAACCACCATTTTCAGCAGTATTTCTAGTCTATTTGTTGCCATAGCAACCAGAATTTATTACGTCGGAACAAAATGAAATGACGTGCATAATGTCCATATTGCCATCTATCCATGTTTCAAGTTTCATGAAAAAATATTAAGAACTTTTAAAGTTATCGCAGGATCCCGAAAAGTGTGACGGACGGACGGACGGTCGGAGACAAAACCATAAGTCCCCTCCGGTAAAACCGGTAGGGTACTAACTACACAAGAACCATAAATAAATTTATTTACAACATTAAAATAAACTATTTACAATATGATATGACTATCAAAAGAAATAAACCAACAAAGTATCAAAGCTAATGGCCAGCTAACGTAGTTCAACTGTAGATGTTAGATGTTAGATGTAGTGGTGGAGCACTATTGAGTGTCACGACCTGAACCTATGTCCAGCCGTCAATGACCAGAATCGGAACTGAGTACCGGTGTTAGTGTTCTGCGACGTAGCAAACTTCGAGCTGTATCAAGCCCGAAAGTAGAGTGCAGATAACCCGAGCTGTGTCAAGCCCGGAAATAGACTGTAGATACCCGAGCTGTATCAAGCCCGGAAGTAGACTGTAGATACCCGAGCTGTATCGAGCCCGGAAGTAGACTGTAGATACCCGAGCTGTATCGAGCCCGGAAGTAGTCTGTAGATACCCGAGCAGACGATGCCCGGAAGAAGACTGCGATACCCGAGCTGTTTCAAGCCCGGAAGTAGTGTTCTGTCAAACACCGAGCAGACGATGCCCGGAAGTAGAACGTTGTCAAACGCCGAGCAGACTTTGTCCGAAAGTAGAACGTACGGATGACGTTTACGTGACCGGCCGTATACCGGTTCAAACGGTTCCCCGTATTTCCGCCTCATAACAAGGTTTCGTAGGTAATGTCAACGAGTATGACGCACTGTAGACTTGCAGAATCTCATGTAGCACTGGCGTAACGCTAACGGTGCGTTGACGACCTGTCGTCTACCATGCCAAGCGACTACCCACATTGAAACTGCTAAAATAAATACTTTGTCATTAACGACTGTCTTACAGTCATACCATATAAATATATATAGTACAATGTCATACAATGTATCACTTGTTTACTTCCATAAATGCACAAGTTTCTTATAAAGTATGGCTACTCGCTTGAATACATATATTAAATGCACTGTGTGCAACACACAGTTGTACATATAATACAATTCACGAACTATCATCTACATGTTAAATATGATACTCCACCGTTAGGTGTTATATTGAATTAAATCAAACTCTTAATGGTTTGTTAAATCAATTGATACATAAAGCGACTACACAAAATAAATGATATAAAGACATTTACAAAGTCATTAGTATACATGTACATGCCTCGCGTACCTAGGATTATGTACACAAGCAAACAACTACGCAGGTAATGCAAGTTTCCGCTTTTGACAACTATTTAAAAAATTGAAACACAACTTCTCGTTTACTTGTAAAAATGCAAACAACAATCTACTTTATTCCTATAAGAATACATTGTTATATTTAAAATAAACTTCAGCGTTTACTTGTAAAAATGCAAACAACAATCTACTTTATTCCTATAAGAATAAATTGCAATATTTAAATAAAACAACAATTTATTTCTCCTTGCAAAAACAAGTATAACAAGGGACAAAATTGTCACAAAACCAGGTTTTCATTGTGAAAAAAAAATCTGATAAAGGGAGAAAACTCAAACTGAACTTTTGAAATGAACAAACAAAATTAACCCCCTTTGTAAGTTTGTTTTAAAACAAAATATATTTTTAGTCGTGGCGACCTTGACATTGGAGATATTGACGTGATTCTTTCGTGCGACACACCGTCCCATGATGGTGAACAAATGTGCCAAATGATTTTAAAATCTCACAATGAATGACATAGTTATGGCCAGGACAAGCTCATTTATGGCCATTTTTGACCTTTGAACTCAAAGTGTGACCTTGACCTTGGAGATATCGACGTAATTATTTCGCGCGACACACCGTCCAATGATGGTGAACAAATGTGCCAAATGATTTTAAAATCTGACAATGAACGACATAGTTATGGCCCGGACAAGCTTGTTCCGCCCGCCCGCCAGCCCGCCAGCCCGCCAGCCAGCCCGCCAGCCCGCCAGCCAGCCAGCCAGCCCGTCCGCATTCGCCAATCTAATAACCAGTTTTTTCCTTCGAAAAACCTGGTTAAAAATGTAATTGAAAATAAAATAACTTACCCAAATACCGTTTGTTATGGACAATTACGTCCCAGCTAGTGCTCTAGCCTCAAAGCTGTAACTGTCCGTGTATGTCAAATAGTCTGCCGATTTATACGTGTAACCGCCCAGCAGCGTTTACCGAAAAATCGAGGAACATGCTCTCCATGAACTCAAACTAAACATTTTTTCTACATTGACCAAAAAAATTAGACATAAATCGATCATGTACACATCACCCGATATCGTACGACTAAAAGTGCAATTTACTGAGGCCCGTAAGTCTAACTTTACAGAAAAACACAGCAATTTACAAAAATATGAAGATCGAAGTTTCTTAAAACTTGACGTATTTAAACGTGTTTTGGCTTAAAATGTATCTTCTACTACACTGAATAATGTGGCTAACAAAAACTTGCTTAAAACCCCTATAATGACCACCATCCAGAAAAATCTGAAAACTTACATAACTTGACAGATGTAAAGTTCTATACAAATAAGGCCCGATAATTAACATAAAATAACATAGAAATGAGTTCAATCGTAACACTTTGTAATTTCCCATGACATCTGTTCCTGAAACACGAACCATTTTCGAACTCATCCGAGATATCATTGGGAAAAATTGTCTGACCAAGTTTCATGAAGATCTGACAGTAAATTTGGCTTCTAGAGTGTTAACAAGTTTTTACTAAATCAATATAAGGAAAGATGCCCGGCCCCCTTGCGGCCATGTTTTTCAAGCAACTGGAGACATTTTCATCTAAGTCATCTAAGATATGGATGGGACACATTTTCTGACAAAGTTTCATGAAGATCGAACAATAAATGTTACCTCTAGAGAGTTAAAAAAACAAATGTTGACGACGCACGACGGACAAAGCAATCACAAAAGCTCAGATTACTCAGCTGAGCTGGAATGTACGGAATACCGTAAGTGCCATCGTGGTTACACATTAAAATCCAGAGGGCGACCATGCGATAGTGCGATAGTACGATGGCGACAATGCGATAGTACGATGGCGACAATTCGACAACGCGATAGTACGATGGCGACAATGCGATAGTACGATGACGACAGTCCGACAATACGATGGCGACAGTGCGATTGTACGATGGCGACAATGCGATAGTGCGATAATACAAAGACGACAGTGAGACAATACGATGGCGACAGTGCGATAGTACGATGGCGACAATGCGACGATGCGTAAGTGCGATAATACGATGACGACAGTGCAACAATACGATGGCGACAATGCGATAATACGATGACGACAGTGCGACAATAAGATGGCGACAGTGCGATAGTACGGTGGCGACAATGCGACAATGCGATAGTGCGATTATACGATGACGACAGTGCGACAATACGATGGCGTTAATGCGAAAGTACGATGGCGACAATTCGATGATACGATGGCGACAGTACGATATGACTATCGCATTGGCGCCATCGCATTATCGCGTTGTCGCATGGTCGCCATCGTACTATCGCATTGTCGCCATCGTACTATCGCGTTGTCGCATTGTCGCCACCGTACTATCGCATTGTCGCCATCGTACTATTGCATTGAGGCCATCGTACTATCGAACTATCACATTGTCGCCCTTTGGATTTTAATGTGTAACCACGATGGGCCTTACGGTATTTCGTATGCCGTATAAATTTTCCAACAAATGTGTTAATGAAATTTTTCCGCACTTGCATGTGCCCATGTTGCTCGACAGATGACCGATAAAACAGAAAGTTAAATTGTAAGAAGAAGTTCAAAACAAGAGGGCCTCACAGGTCCAAAGTCGCTCACCTGATATACAAAGGAAGTGACCTGTTCTGTGAAGCCCAAGATATCGTTGGAATAAATGTTCTGACCAAGTTTCATGAAGATTGCGCAATAAATGTGATTAGAGTGTTGACAATGTTTTACAATAGCCATAAAAGAAAAATTTCCCGCCCCCAGGCAGCAATGCTTTTCGACAGATTGTAACCGTATTCAAACGTATCTAATATATCATTACAACAAGATGACCTAACATGCCCAAAGTCCCTCACCTGAGATATAAAGGAACTGACCTGTTCTGTGCAGTCTAAGATATCATTAGAACAAAATGTTCTGACCAAGTTTCATAAAGAGTGAACTATTAATGTAACTTTTAAAATGCTAAAAAGGGTTTAATACAGCCATGTAAGAAAAAATATCCATCCCCCTGGAATCCATAATTTTTTTACAGACCTAAACTATTTTTGAACTCCTCCAGGATGTCATTCATTTTGCCCTTCTTTGATGAAGAAGGGGTATATTGTTTTGCTGGATGTCGGTCGGTCTGTCTGTCGGTAGAGCAGTCTGAATGTCGGTAGACCAGTTCTTTTCCGATCAATTAGTCTTCAACCAAGATAACCCCTATTGAAATTGGGGTAACTAGGTCAAAGGTCAAGGTCACTATCAAACTAAGTGTAAAACCGTTTTTGATAAATAGCAAGTCAACGAATTTACCGATTGACTTGATATTTCACATGTGCATCGGCCTAGCACAGTAGATGATCCCTATTGAAATTGGGATCACTAGGTCAACGATCAAGAGCACTATCACACTAAGTGTGAAAATCGTTTCCGATCAATAACTCGGCAACAAATTGACCGATTGGCTTGATACTTCACATGTGCAATTGCCGTTGTAGTATATGACCCCTATTAAAATTGTTGTCACCAATGAATTGACGGATTGCTTGATACTTCACATGTGCATTGGCCTTGGGCATATATGACCCCTATTGAAATTGAGGTCACTAGGTCGAAGGTCAAGGTCACTATTACACTATTGACGAAAATTGTTTCCGATGAATAACTCGTCAACGAATTGACCGATTAGCTTGATACTTCACATGTGCATTGGCCTTGGAAAGTAGATGGCGCCTTTTGAAATTGGGGTCGCTAGGTCAAAGGTCAAGGCACTAAGTGTGAAAATCGTTTCCGATCAATAACTCGTCAACGAATTGACCGATTGGCTAGATTCTTCACATATGTATTGGCATTGGACAGTAGATAAAACCTTATGAAATTGAGATCACTAGGTCAAAGGTCAAGGTCACTATCACACTTAGTGTGAAAATCGTTTCCGATCAACAACTCGTCAACAAATTAACCGATTGGGTTGATGCTTCACATGTGCATCGGCCTTTGACAGTTTATGACCCTTAATGAAGTTGAGGTCACAAGGTCAAAGGTCAAGGTCACTTTCACACTAAGTGTTTTCCGATGAATAACTCGTCAACGAATTGACCGATTGGCTTGATACTTCACAGGTGCATTGGCCTTGAGCAGTAGATGATCCCTAATGAAATTGAGGTCACTAGGTCAAAGGTCAAGGTTACTATCACACTAAGTGTGAAAATTGTTTCCAATCAATAACTCGTCAACCAATTGACCGATTGGCTTGATTATTTTCATGTGCATTGGCCCTGGACAGTAAATGAAACCTAATGAAATTGGGGTCACTAGGTTATAGGTCAAGGTTACTATCAATGTAAGTGTGAAAATTGTTTCCAATCAATAAATCGTCAATGAATTGACCTATTGGCTTGATACTTCACAAGCGCATTGGCCTTGGACACTAGATGACGCCTATTGAAATTGGGATCACTAGGTCAAATGTCAAGGTCACTATAACACTATGTGCATTGGTCTTGGACAGTAGATGACCCCTATTGATATTGGCTTCAGTATGTCAAAGGTCATGGTCACATGGTCCAAATAAGTGGGAAAAGCGTTTCTGATCAATACCTCGTCAAGGAATAAACACATTGACTTTATACTTCCCATGCACATTGGCATTGGACAGGAGATGAACCCTATCGAAAAAGGTCAAAGTCACTTTCACACTAAGTGTTTTCCGATGAATAACTCATCAACGAATTGGCCGATTGGCTTGATACTTCACATGCGCATAAGCCTTGGACAATAAACGACCCATAGTAAAATTGGGGTCACTAGTTCAAAGCCCTGTTGGGGGGCATATGTCTCAAAACTTGTTGGCATTAATCTTCTGACCAAATTTCATGATGATCGGAAATAAATGTGGCCCCTCGAGTGTGAACAAGGCAAATGCTGACGCCGCGGAACGGACAAAATGCGATCACTAAAGCTCACCATGAGCAAACAATTGTGCTCAAATTAGCTAAAACGTTTCATGACTGTTGATATGAAAAATGTTGAGCTAATCGATTGTTTAAGTTTAGTTGACCTTATGACTATTCCATTCTCTCCCTTTCAGTTGTAAGGTCTTGATACGAGGTGGCCGCGCCTAGTTTATGCTTATGCGGGTGTGTATGGAAATATCGGCTTTGTGTGGTTAAACACACTGTAGATAAACCATTTTGACATTGATTTAATGGGAATTCGTGAATATTTTTATCGTTTGTTCTTGCTTAAATAAACTGTACAAGATTGACCAAACCAAGACAAATGCAGGCAACGATTTTGCGTCTAATTTAAGATAACGTTGTGCACAAGTGACAGGATAATATTGTCGAGCTATACAGAATAATATGTTTGTACACGTCACAGCGATGGGCTTTGTAGTTGAAATGTAAGAAATATGAACGAACTTTGCTGAACAAAGTGAACAAAACTGTTTTTGTCACGCTATGAAAAGAAACTAAAGCAAGAAATGCAATAGTTAAATATTTATTTTGAAACAAGTAAACAAGAGGGCCTGAAAGGCCCAAAGTCGCATTTTGAAACAAGCAGTAAACAAGATGGCCTGAAAGGCCAAAAGTCGCTCACCTAAGATACAAAGGAACGGACCTGTTCTGTGCAGCCCAAGATGTAATTAGAACAAATGTTCTGACAAACTGTCATGAATAGTGAACAATAAAAGTAACGTTTAGAGTTCTAACCAGGTTTTACTGTAGGCATATAAGGATAAATTCCCCGCCGCTTGGCAGCCAAGTTGTTCAACCAACCGGAATCAAATCAAATCAAAGATACCATTGGGATGAATCTTCTGACCAAGTTTCATGAAGACAATAAATGTTGCCTCTAGAGTGTTAACAAGGTTTTACTATAGCGTTTTAAGGAAAAATGTCCTGCCCTCTGGCGGCCATGTTTTTCAAGCAACCGGAACCATTTTCGAGCTCGTCTAAGATATCATTGGTACAAATCATCTGACCAAATTTCATGAAGATCGGACAATAAATGTGGCCTCTAAATTGTTAACAAGGTTTTACTAAAACCATATAAGGAAAAACAAGCCCTGCCCCCTTTCGGCCATGTTTGTCAACCAAACAGAACCAATTTCGAACTCGTCCAAAACATTTTTGGCATAAATGTTCTGAGCAAATTTCATAAGGCTCTGAAATAAATGTGGCCTCTAGAGGGTGAACAAGACAAACGTTGATTCGAACTACATGAGAATTTTTTTTTTTTGTTGCTAGAGTTTTCTTAACTTCCCGTAAATAATGAAATCTGGGAATCATTTTGGATAACACGTTTAATTACATGTATACGCATGTAAAAATACTTTTAAAAAAAGAATAATGTGTTGTGGTCCAAACACAAAATGCAATCATTAGGTAAATAACGTGTTTTGAGATTGCCAAACTATGCATACATATAGGTCCACATGCATAAATGACCTGAAAAGTTATATCGCGATCAGGGATTAAGTGTACTCGGTCAAATTTAAAGAAAAACGCGTTTGTATTCTCAGAAATTTGCTTTCACTTTCGAAAACTTTTCTGAAAGGAGGTACTTTTAGCATTTTAAATTTAGTCGTTGATTTGTCGTTATTACTACAAATAAACAGTGTTCTATGCTATCAGATCTCGTCACGTGATTAACGAATGTTCAATGCGAATTCCCCAATTCCACAATTTAATCTGTATATGCACTTGCGTAAAATGGCGGACGTTTGTGTTTATCAAATTATTTAACACATTCATCGTCAATATTGGCCGTATTTTGGTGAAAATAGAAATCATAATATGACTAGATTATCGGGTATGAATACAGCTGGAACATGCAAAGATCTATCAATATATTATGTTTATTTCTAGATCGTTGGAACATGTTTGTATCAATCGATATCACATTCGGTAGGCCTACTGTAGGGTCTATTAAAATTGTGAAATAAAAATGGAACTTCAAAATTTATGTCTGGGACGTCCAAATTTAAGGCTTGGATGTCAGGACTTCCAACTTTTAAAAGCTAGCGGAAGCGATGAGTCTGTGAGTGAGTGAGTGATTATAAGTTACAAATATATATAATAAATCTCTAATGTTTGCATTTCACGGAAACATTATTTAACCCCGTTGTGATCAACGAAAATCAGGGACCTATACGAAAATGTTTGATTTGATATGTTGTTCCGTACACTGACGAACACTCTTTACAGGATTAGGGCCTACTCAATGAAGGTGTTTTCTTTTACCGAAACAAGCTTAATACGTTAAATGTTAAGCATTAATAAAAAAATATTTAAAACGAATAAATATTAAGCGCTTTAATATGATCACGACTTTCGTTTTCACTGACATGCGTTCCTACTCTAATTTTGACAAAGCAGATATTTGTTCCTACGTTGTTTTGACTACTTGATAATTCGTTTCTACGTTATTTTGACAACCCGAACAATCGTTTCCACATTATTTTTAGAGTCCGGATATTCACTCCTGCATAGTTTTTTACGCCCGGACAATTGCTCCGAAATAATTTGTATATTCGGACATTAGTCTGTACTATTATACACAATACCTAAACTGTGAAATCAATATTTACATGTATACAAAATGTATATAGTAATGGGGCACTCCCTCAAATTCACCCCCAATATGGAACTTCTTACAAACGAACATGGTTAGCCTGTGCCTCGCTGCGAGGGTCGCTCATAGGCTCAGAAATACACGTCTAAGTCTACAATACGGTGGCATTGCAGTTGAAGTCGCCCTGATTTTCGCAAGGTCTCGCTAATTACAGATCTCTGTGTTAGTGTTACTCCGTATTCGATATACTTTTAATGTTATCATTCTCATGCTCACGAAAAATTCTGAAACCTGAATAAAAATATTATGCAAATATGAAATGTAGAATTGATTTAATAATGACATATAAACAATTCTAATATTTATTTGGATACAATGTGATAATAATGACCACGATTAAAAAATGTAGGTACCAATAAACGGATCGTCAAAATAACATAGGAACGAACGTCTACCTGTGACAAACTTAGTGTAGGAAGAAATGTCCGTCATTCACTTTATAATGCTGATTAAACTGGCATATATTTATAAAGTATTAAGTTTCTGACAACTTACTTTCAATGTGAGTATCTGGCGCTCAATTAATCCTAGAATTGAGTATGCAATACCAGAAGACATGTCTGCATGTAGATTTCATAAATTAATGTTTTATGACCGGGCATCTGTTGCCCGAGGCTTATGAAAACGTGTTTTTATTTAATATTTGTTGGTACAGTATCTGATCACAACGAGATAATGGGTTTGTGTTGAACACAGGGGAAGTAAAACCACAGATCTGTCAATAAACAAGATAACTGATTAATCTTTGATAAAAAAACTGCGATAAAAAAGGCTCAAACGAAGAGCGTAAAAAGTGTGTAAACAATTTAATGAAACACGTACTTCAATCAAGAGCATTTATTTAATGAATTATCAATTAAATTGGAAATATATATTACTGCTAATTCTGACAATCTCATCTTCTGTTCACAATTTCATTACGTCGCAGAATATTTGTAACGTAGTTCTATACTTAAATTTTAAAACTTTATAAGTATGATAAAACACAACTGAATCAGATCACAATGCTAAGTTTATTTAATATATATAGGATCTGGCACGAGTTGTCATATCATACCATATTTTATTAAACAAATTCAGGAATTTTGTTAGTAAGCGAGCCTTTGGCGAGCTTACTAACGAATTTCCTGGACGAATTTAATAAAATATGGTATCATATGACAACGAGTGTCAGATCTTTTTTATCACATGCTTTTAAATGAGCAAATTAAATAAATATTTACGCAAACATTATGATAAATCCCGAATGTTGTTTACATTTCGTGACGTCATTTGACGTTGCAACGTCATTTTAGCAAAATAACAAAATGCAATTGGTCAATAAACGAAAACTAAGCCAATGAAAACGCTAAAAAATGTTGTATTACACATGTGTTATATAAAAAAATATGTAATGGTTGTATTACATGGGAAACAGGGTATAGCATGTGATAAAAAGTTCTATTAATTTACAATCTCAAGTTATAATAATCAATAATTTCAAAAGACTTATACAATAACAAACAAAAACCTATCCTACTTCCTAACACAAGTGCCTTATTATGTCTTGGGGTAAGCATTATATAGGCCGAGATGCATGTACTGGACATCTGGCATCATATGGAAACATGTATCCTTTGATTAATTAATTGTGTATAATTATAAGGTACACTGCCCCTATCTGATATTTTTTGGTCTTTCGTGTTCAATTATGATTCTCAGTATGAAGACAGCGCTCCAAAGCTATATTCGACCGTATGTTACGTACGACTACAACTCGCGACGGGTTTTAACGTGCAGTTTCATCATGGCCTTCATATCTGAATGCCAATCTAAACAATAACCCGTCATTGGTGTATTGTCTTACGATCGAATATACTTCCATGCACCCCGATGCCAGATTTAATTTTTGTATGTTCAATATTGCTTATGGAGAGAAATTGCCAACTGAGTTTCTTGTTGTTTATAATTTCAATGTTTTTATTATTAAGTCTATATAATATAATATTTAACTAGTATTTATTATTATATTTATGATATTTACTTTTAAAACTTGATAATCCATCTTGCTACTTGCTATGCGACATATTCAAAAGAATGAATGGTTGAAATCAGATGCGTTGCGTGGAACTTTTAGAAATGGATACACGTTCAGCCTCCTTCTGGAATTCTGCTAGTCACGTTACTTCGCCCTCTTATCAATTTTGGCTGATTGTCAAAAGAAGAAATATAAATGTTTATGAAAGCAATTTGATTCCTTTTCTATTTCCTAAAAATGGTCTTAGAAAATTTCACTTACAAGGGTTTGGAAACATTGTCAGAAGGAAATCTTTCCTTGTATCTTGCAAATAGTCTTTCAACGCCTTCGGCGCTCTCGGTTAGAAAAGAAGAGATATGTTCTACTATGAAATAGAGTATAGCTACCACTATTTATATTATGAAACAGACTACGGCTCCCGCCAATGCTAACCCAGTACCCTGTTATCTGATTCCGCACTTTTATATTCAACGTCTTAGCAGTAACACGTGTCGTGCATTTATTTACATTAGTAAATGCTCATTAGAGTTAACGTTCATATAAGTCATATATACAATAGTGTCATCAATGTAAAACACTTGTATATATGCCATGTAAACTTATTTGTCGTTAAGTTGCCGTATCGAAGAAAAAAAATAGTCAAACAGAACCATGCTTCAAAGAAAACCTTATTTACACGATACAAAATGATTGTGGGAAAGATACATGGAAATCATTTGTTGAACTTTGTAAAAAAAAACAATTAAACATCAGCCTCAGCTTTCAAATCCAATATTATGTAGCCCTGATATAAACATTCGTAGCAAAAGTATGTACTTTAAATCATGGTTTGACGAAGGCGTGCGTTTGGTTGGGGACTAGATGCACATCAACTAACTTTTAACCTCTTACAGTTATTATGAGTTTTGCAAAGTATATAATTTCCATCCAAACTACTTATTTTTGCTAGGAATAATTAACGCAGTAAGAAGATACGTGAAGCTCAGAAACTCTTATGACATAAGCTTTATGACGCCGTTTATCCCCGTTTATCCCCACTAGCCTTGGTAAACACAAAATATACAAAACCTATGTATGAAATAATTTCCAAAAATGATTCTTCGCTAGTGTGTATGGATAACTGGTTGAACATTCTTAATTATATTAAAAGAACGGCAACATATTTTGTGCCCTTTCGTCTAAACGGGATGCCAATTTACAGTAGTTTCAATACAGAATTGTGCAAAGAATCATAGGTACAAACTATTTTTTATTTAAATTAGGATATGTCCCTTCAGCCAACAGTACTTTTTGTGAAATTAAATGTGAAACTAGTAAACATATATTTGTGGAATGTAAGCATGTCAATCAGTTAATTGCATAATTTTATTACGGATCTAATCATCTTTAGAATCTTCTAAATATGCATTCATTAGCACTGGGACACAAATCATAAAACTTAATATTTTGTTTTGATACAAATGTTTATTTATAATTGTAAAATGAACAAAAATAAACACTTTTAAAGCTCCAAATTCGAACCTGTCCTTACAGTGTCATGTTCTTAATGAAACTAGTTTAATAATAAGTAATACCGTAAAGAATGGGAATTATTGTTACCTCTTATGCAGAAGGGGAAAGTTGTGATATGGGACATGAGAAGTATTGTATTGTTGACTGCTACATGAAAACGTATTGTAAATATTGTAACAAAAAGCCTTTGATAACCAAGTAAATAAAATGTGTTTTACTATACATATATACCTTGTTACCTATGTATGGTAAGGATCGGGATGCCCTCGACCCTCGCTTACCTTTTGACCAGGAGAATATAATATATTGAACAGAAAAAATACATCTGTTGATCATTTGCAATGATGTTCTGGCAATATGGTCATTTACACGCAGTGAGTTTCGCGTGTTAGCATGTGTTTACCCTATTGAAGATTGTGTTAAGGAAGGCGTTAAAATGTACATGCGTTCTTGCGGAAAATGTGCTACTGTATCCATAGATACCGTTATCATGATAAAAGGATGAAGACAACGATCGGTCATAATATGAATGAAAAATGATAAATATTAACATAATCTTGAGTGGTTAATCTGGGACGACACTGTCCGTCCAGTCTGGATTTTCGTTAAGAGGAGACATCCTTTAAACGAAAAATATCATAAAAGAGCATCACTTCTTCCGAGACACTGAAATAAAAGTGTTTACCCCAACGATATTATTGTTCTAATTAAATGTCTAATACCACGTGAAAGCTGTTTTAAATTGCACTGTTAATTTCAACCACTCGTTCAACGTGCATTGAACAATATCTGACATATTTGAAAATTAGCCAATCAGTTACTCTTGGAACGAATACCCTTGTTTTATATTTTTAATTTTATTTATGTGAACAAGTTCATATGCAGTAGCAATACACGATAAAGGGTTCATACTATATTGGCAAAACTTGTTGGCGCCCTGCACATTTCCCGTATTTGGCACATATTTACTCACTACCGCAGACAAGTCCAACAAAATTAACTGCCTAATAATGTGCTTTGTGTCGATAACGTCCTGTTCCGAAGCTTTGAATTTCCTGCGATAACACTCAGCTTGTCCGACGAAAATGATTTATTGATGTAACATTTGCTGATAATAGCTAGCTCATCGGTTTTGTAACCACTGCGCATAATCAGCGCGTGCATGCTTATGAACATACAACAGACAAAGTGATTTACTTACTGAAACGTAATGTAGTTCAGAAATAATATTTTCTGCCGTTTCTTGTTTTGCCACGGTCGAGAGAATTAGTGTTAGAAAATTATAACACAAGTGCGTGAGAGATTCGATGACACGTATTTATTTTCCTGACTTTGTTGAGAAATGGACAACAAAGTATTTGGAAATAATATTATTTTCATTTAACATAGTCATTTGTGTCTGTGTTTGAAGCTTTCCAGTGATAAATACACTTTTCTACTCTCCGTCCAGAGTTCTGACAAGTACATTCACATCAAATAGCACAACATAACTATTAAACAAAAATCTCTTTAAAAAAAAAGAAAAACATTTAGGATTAAAAATGCTCAAACATATGCGAATGTTTTGGTCATTGCCAACACCATTCAATTTCACAGAGAAAAAAAATTAAGATATTAATACGTTGGAAAAATTATAGATATATATCACATTTATTGTTCTGGACAGTTTTAAGATTGTTATGCGCTAAATCAATTTAGGGATGTTTTTTGCGTTATATTAATATTTATATAAATATGAACAGTTCATTTTTCTGCGGATTTGCAATGAACACATGTTATTAATTTTCGTATGTCACATCCAAAGGATGTTCTAACTGAAAATATTGCTGTGTTCACCATAGTAAGATTGCCTGCCAACAAATGGATTTCGCTTGGGTCAAAATTGAAGCATCTCAGAATCAATAAAGTTGTGAATGGTCGAAGATAGTAGAATAAGCAAAGGCTTAGCTAAATTATTTCATCATATCAACACAACGCAAATGGAAACACCAATTAATTTAAATACTGAGGATAATTGAAACTAAAACAATATAATTGCACGCAAAAGTACTAAGAAGTGTAGTTTACTTTGGTTGTTTTCCTTGTAGTGTTTTGTATTAATGGATACGGTAGCGTGCAGAAGACCGTATGTTAACCCAGGACGTGTCTTAATATAATTCCACTGTATGCGGAAATGCCGTCCTGATACATTCAGCATCACAGATTTACAACTCACATTAAATGCAATATTATTTTTTTTCAATTAAATATAATTCAACTTCTCAATAGTTGGATGCAAAAGAAAGCACGCCATTTTAACTTATCTAGACACGATAAGTTTAACTAAAACAACTAGCATAGGTATTCACAAAAAGAAAAGGTTAAGTGAATATCATCACATAACATCATAGCATTACAATTAACATAAAAGGAATAAAATATAATTATTATCAATAAAATAACAATTTAACTTTCAATAGATGGATGCCAACGAAAAGAAAAAAATGAAACTTTTTGAGACACGCTAAAAACGAAAATCGCAAAAGTATCAGTTACATCTCGGCTTCGATTTGAGTAATGTAGAGACGAAGCATCATATAATTAAAGAAGTGAAGTTAAGTATGCTTGTGTTGCAAGTTTATTTGCAGGTTTAGGTTTTTAGGGTAAGCCCTCAAACCGGTTTAGACCCCATTTCTTTACATATACTGTCAAAAAGCGGTTATCGCATTTTTAATAATCGAACAGTTGGTGTTACGTAATACATCTTATGGATAAAAACAACTATTTAAGGGGTTTCAATGTTCGCTATATTATGCGTTATTAACAAATAATTGTATATGTAACATGGAAAATTAAACGTATAACATAACTCGTACATTGTCTCGAAAAGTTCTTAGCAACTCCTTCAATAGATACCAAACCATCGATACTAAGAAATGTTTTACAAGATAGACACAAGTCGCAAGTTATTAAGTTTTAATCAATGAAGCCAACTATATCATCCTCTTGTCTATCAAATGTCTGCACCTACAAGTATGTAAATGCTGACAAAATATTAAGCATCACAATAACTTTATATGAATATTTAGGGTATGTTGTATTTGCACTTTTGTAGTATTTATATATGCTCAAACATAGAATATGCATTTTTGTATTATTGATACATTAAAAAATATAGAATACAGAAAGAAGACACGAATATTAGTAGTCTTAATATAATAATAATATTATTATTATGTCAATAATTCGTTTCACGGTTTCTCGTTGACCCCGCCTGGTCTGCTGCAGGGAAGCAAATTGATATTGGACTCGAGCTTTCATTTACTGACAATCACACAATACGGGCCGGTAAAAAGCCGGGTAACTAATGGCCCTTACATCTCCTTGGAATCTGATTGTATGCAAACAAATTTCAATACATAATCAGTATTGGAACATATTTAATGCGTTAATGCAACCAATTTCAACTTAATTGAACATCGCTCTGAGAAAATTGGCTAAATGCATGTGCCGTGATGTGCGAAGTGCAGTCCGCAAGGCTTATCAGGGACGACAGTTTTTGCTAAGAAGAGACTTCTTTTAAACGAAAATTACAATTAAAAAACGTAAATTGTCGTCCCTGCTTAGCATCTGCGAACACTACAGGTTTATTTGAGACGACGCTGAACGCATTCTATAGAACGCCTCTTATTTCCCGAGTGAGTTAGTAAGACTCAAATTAAATATCTACGCAATGTTAAGATGTATGCCTTTTTATCACATGCCATACCCTGTTTCCCATGTAATATAACCATTGTGAATACTTTTGTATCACATGCCATACCCTGTTTCCCATGTAATATAATCGTTACGAATATTTTTATCTTACACATATAGATCTATAATGTACTTTTAAAGCGTTTTCATTTGCATAGTTTTCGTTTGATTGACCAAGCGCATTTTGTTATTTTGCTGAAATGACGTTGCAACGTCAAATGACGTCACGAAATGTAAACAACATTCGGGATTTATCATTATTTGAGGATATATTTATTTAATTTGCTCATTTAAAAACATGTGATAAAAAAGATCTGACACTCGTTGTCATTTCATACCATATACTCGTTTAATAAAATATGGTATGATATGACAACCCGTGCCAGATTCTATATATATGTGTGATATTTGTTTTTACATTTGTTATATCTGTCGGTTATGTTGTAATTCGCTTTCGGTATTAAAATTTTTCATTTTTTACTGAATTGTTGTTTTATTTCTTTCTTATGTTAAGACTTTCTTATATGTGTTTCAATAATATGAAATAAGGCAAAAGGCTCAAAGCGAGCTCGATTAATGTTTATTAGAAGAAACTAACAAAAAACTTTAATAAAGATAATTTTTGAATTAAATTATTAAAGGCGCTTCCTAGCAGAAGAACGTGGAGTTCGTAAAGACTGGTATCAAACATAAGAAAATGAACTTTTTATTATTATGTTAATCAGCAAATAAACAACAAACGGGTCATATAAAAGGGTTTCATGTGACCTGATGAACTGAACTGTTGGCCCAAAATCCCGCCCAAACAGATTGTCATACTATCAGTTGCCAGCCTTGCAACCACAAGTTTACCTACGAAGGTCAGATCGGGATTCGAACCCGAAACCACCCAACATGACCAAACTTTGTTATCTCATCAAACCACCCATGAGCCATCTACTGATACCGGCCTGGGTTGCTCTACCAATTAAGCTATCTGAACGTTTGAAAAATATATAGGTAAACTGCAATGCTGTATAATAGCATGATTACCTTGGTTAGGAAAATTAAGGGTTTCGCGGAATGGAATGAGTGGGGATATCAAATCAAATTGAAAGCCGAGTTTTTCTGTGCATTAGTTGATGGTAACCATCGTGGCCGCTCGATTAGCTACCTTAAAAGTAGAACTTTATCTCCCGTGACTATAATATTAAAAAGATGAAAAGAGCAAACAACTGCAGTTTGTCGGGCATCCCCACCTTTAGCCAAAACGCAATAGAATAGCATAAAGCCATTTTCTGTATTTACAAACTTCTTTGCATTTTTATCGAAACATCATCATACATTTGCATAAGATAGTGTTGAATTCATTTTTGAAATGTCTTCAGAGCTTTTATTTTATACTACGAAATGTATTACGTCGTAAATCGTGTGACGTCATTTCTGTGACGAAAAAAATAGTTTTACTTAAACTATCTGGAATAAAGGATATGTCGGACGTGGTATTTTTTAACAGTAAACTATTTGTTTAAAGCATCGAACAAATGCAAAACGTATTTCGGATTGTGTGTTTATCACACCATACCATAAAATAGTGTGGTTTAAACTAAGTTTTGATTAGACATGGAAGAAGAGAAGTGGAAGTGCATATCGTTTCAAGGTGTTTGTTATTAACTTTGGATTAAAGTTGTCAACCTAATTGTTATAAACAATGGATTAACGATGTCATTACGGTAAGCGTGACGTTTATACTAAATTAAGTTTTCTTTATATAAAGTCTTGTTAAAGCTGAAATTGTGTCATCAACTTATCCTACAAAACGGTTTCAGAAATTCAGTTGAAAAAGTCTTGAATAGATATTTTAATGTTTCTATTGTGTTCTTCGTTAAATTATAATTATGTTCGATTATTTTGTTTATTTGTTAGTCACTTTATGGTGCTAATGATGTGTGTAATTCTTTCTTTAACGCGTACACAATGATACCTACATAAGTATTCTGTCATATCTCTTTGAAAAACAACACGCTGCACAAAATGCAGGAATTTGCATTGATGGTATTTAAACAGAATAATTTCGTCCTAGTTTATTGTCTCAGCCTGACAAGAAACTAACAAAAAACTTAAATAAAGATAATATTTTAATTAAATTTTAACATTTCACGAAGTTGTTGTTTAGAATCAAGTATAGTCGTTCGTAGCCGTTTCTTTAGCTCCGATTTTCTTTAGCTCAATTTTCATACATTTCTACCAATCAAAGGCGCGAAAATTATAAACATCGGAACTAGAGTGCTAAATTTGGTGATGACGTCATCGAACGGGGAACTCCCGGTATGAAGACAACTGTTTTACACAAAGAATGCTGATGCGTTGTTCAAAATATAGTCGCAATAAATACAGAGAAGATTTTAAGAATATTTAAAAGCCGTTAATTTGATCATTTTTATCTATTGTATCATAATGATCAATCAGGAGACGCCGGTTAATTACTTCGAAAATTTCCAGTTCCGGTTTCGGATATTGCGGATATCCGGTATGGATATTGCGCGCGCAGATACCAAACTTTTCAAAACAATAACCAGTAGATCTACAGTTAAATACACGTGTAAACGTAATGCTCGCTCTTGAGCAGCCTGCGGCTGCTCTGCGAGCTCGCTACTAATGACCCTAGTTTGTTTTTTTCAGTGCGTTTATTGTGTATATTTGTTCCTTTTTTGTCTCTTTATTTGGCTATTAGCTCCAGGCTTCAAATAAAGGACCGCATCTTATATCAAGATTTCCCTCTTGCTGGTGCAGCTGAAGTTTCACTTTGTACATATTTGATTTTTATAATGTATATAATTAATTAACATATGTGTTGTTCAAATGATAATTTCCATTTTAAGTCAATAACAAAAAACACTGTTTGTCTTAGCTGTTTATTTTTTCTCTGACAAAATATTATATTTTTCATCCGTATTACGTTTGAAGTAAACGCTGACGCGTGTTAAGACATCAGTAACTTTGCAATGATGCTGTTTTGCCAAACAAGTGATATAAATCTCTTTTTCAAATTATTTCTCGCCAATATACGGAATAGTACAGTTTGCATTAAAAAAGTTGTTTATCAAGAAAGAAAAAGAGATCCTTGTGTCATTTGTTTATGTGTTTTTATTTAATTTTGTTTAAATTTGACCCTTATTTGCAGATTCTAAAATGTATACTCGACGACAGGTAATATGCAATAATCTGCATGAAATATAGTATGTTCTAATTTATGTTTTCTGTAGCTATTTGCTAACACATCATTAAAAGATCAGCAACATGCATATAGTAGTCACCGACAGACAGAAAACAAACAACACTCCATTCATTGTTATAATGAAACTTTAACGATACAGAAGTTCGTGAGTTGTTTCACATATGGTTTGTAGAGCAAAACAAAACCAAAAACAAATGGTTCCCATATGAAGTCATTTACCATGTTGTGTAATAAACTCTCACTTCGTGGTTGATTATTAATGCTTAAACATATTGGCTTTTCTTAACTCACGGCCGGCATTTTGGCGTTAAAATACACTACATTTTACTTGGTCAGTATGCATACAATGGTAATGAAATCATTTTAAGATTATTTTTTTTACCATCCAAGCGAGCGTATTTCCTATAAACATACTCGTAATAAAATACCGGCATCTGTTGAGATACAAAGTATTTATTATCCATGGAACAAATTTATTGCTTAATGTTTCTTACAATTTTTACGGTTTTACAATGATATCAAACACTTAAGCAGGTATTTATATAGTTTTTTAGAATAATTCATGTTTGGGAATATGAAACACAATAAAATAACTAATAAAATTAAATGAACAAACAATATTTGGTCCGCCGCAAATCGTATATAAAGTGTATAATTTAAATTTAACTGTCAATGCTGTCTCTATATATTTAATTCTGAATACGAAATTGTTCATCTTCCGAGGAAGTGCAGTGACCGTATGGTATTGATTTCCCTATGGAACGTCCAAAAAACATGGTTTAATTGTTTTTTACTTAAAATATTGCCTATCAACAAATTGATCTTCCCAGACCCGGATATGAAGCACTGCAGATCAATGACTTGAAAAACGATTAGCCTTTCTACCACGCATTGTTTTATTTCAACAAAACAAAACTACAATAAATAAATGACAATGTTTCTATCAAGATTATAATAGAAGTGATAAGCACTTCAATATGGCATATGTGTAGTTATGTTTTTTATGTCATGCATTTCATAAGGCATCACGTTTCATACGACCGCATTGTACATCACACATTAGCAACTAAAATAACAGAACAAGAATATGAAAACCTCGTCTTTGTATTATTAATAATGTTTATTAAAAACTTCCATGTTTATATTAGCCTCGCACTGAGCAGATGGAGTTTAATGCATGTGCGTGAAGTGTCGTCCCAGATTAGGCTGTTCAATCCCCACAGCCTAATTAGGGACGACACTTTGCTTTAATAATCTTTTTCGTTCAAAGGAAGTCTCTCCTTTGTGAAAATCATGTTAGGCTGAAAGTGTCGTCCCTGATTAGCCTGTTGGAAGTTAACAGGCCATCTGGCACGACACTTTACGCACATCCATAAAGCCCCATTTTCCCAGAATGAGGCTCATATGAATTTTATATGAATGCTTCAATGCAAACCAGACCCTTGTCGTCCTACTTTCTTGACTGATCGTTCATCTGTCTGTATGTCGTATTCCAACAGCGCTAACACTACTTATTCTCGGATGAGCTCTATTGTCTTGAAAACAATAGTGATGTATAAATATAGAATATAATACGAACCAAATAGGTCCAATATTCCAATTATGTGCGCGCCGTAAAGCTGCGCTTTATAGCCCTCGCAGCAGCTATATTGAGTAGTATTAATTTTTAAAGAGAAAACACAGCATTCATTTACTTTGCTTGTCAAATATGTACAAACAGAGAGAGCTGTTCCTTTCCAAATAGCACTTGTTAATTTATTTATACCGTTTACTAACCGTTACTAGGTGCTACCAGAGAGTTTTATTAATCAAGATAGATTAATCAAGCCTAAACGTTGTTTTATCTGTGATGTTATTTTAGTATGTTTATTAAACCATCGAAATTGCGGACTAAACAATATAAAGAAGTGAAATTCCAGCTGCTGGAGCAGTATTGAATTTTCATTAAAAACAATTAGTAGGTCCTTTATTTAAGGCAAGTGACCGATTGCCCAAACAGTACAAAACAGCACAATACAGCACAATACAAACCAACATAAACACAAAATATGAATAAAGCTGGGGTCACCGCCTTGGAACGGTCAATGCAAAGCATTGGGGGTTTAAACCTGGTTATAGAGCGCTCAACCTCACACTTGGCCCAGCAATATTCATAATACATTTTAGTGTAAATAAAATTTAACGTCATAGCATTGTAACTCAAATTAAACAATAATAAAAGGGAATTAAAACGCATTCAATTTAATTAAACAAAATTGCTGTTATTATATGGGTGAAACAAATATTATCGTTTTTAAATCCAAATGATGTACAACTCGATTTAATGTAATAGGGAACAGATAAATGTCTTCTGCAGCAAATAACATTACATACAATTCTCTTCAAGGAGGATTTTGTTGTGCCTATTCATATGCTTTCTTAATAAAATGAACAGACTGTTTTAGCTTAAAATTGATTAACTTTATCCGTGTTCAATTGGGGCCAATTTGTTCTCATCAGTCCAACTTTTGTTGAATAAGGCAATGCTGCTTGCTAATATCCTGTCATATTTCGTTTGATTTAAGAAGAATTTCCATGCAAAGTTTTATATGTAGTCGACTACATATTTCTGCTTATCCGAAACCACATAATAAGGAAAAATTAAAATACAACTAAAACAAGACTATTGTCAAGCAATATAAGTCCCCTACCGGCTCCACCATTTTCAGATTTTTTTTTTATATTTGTTGCCATAGCAGCCAGAATTTTTGACGTAGGAACAAAATGAAATGACGTACATAATGTCCATATTGCCATCTATCCATGTTTCAAGTTTCATGAAAAAATATTAAAAACATTAAAAGTTATCGCAGGATCCAGAAAACAACATTTTTCAGCAGTATTTCTAGTATATTTGTTGCCATAGCAACCAGAATTTTTGACGTAGGAACAACATGAAAAGACGTGCATAATGTCCATATTGACATATATCCATGTTCCAAGTGTCATGAAAAAATATTAAGAACTTTTAAAGTTATCATAGGATCCGGAAAAGTGTGACAGACGCACAGAGAGAAAACCATAAGTCCCCTTCGGTGAAACCGGTAGGGGCCTAACAAGTTATATGACTTTCACGGTATACTAAATACTATATTCGTACTGAAACGAAGCTACACTTTCTGAAAATATATTGTATATGTCAAATAATACATTTATCGAATTTATCATACAATTCTTCATCACTTCCATGTTGGTGTGCCTCACATCTTCTCCATCGTTCCTTCGGGTATTACATATAAGGTATTTTAAAAATTGAAACGTTTGTTAGTTTTTTTTTGCATATTAAATAATAAAGCACATAACAAAAATACTACTACATGGTGCGTACATTTTTGTCTTTAAATACATATTGTTTTATCAATCTTTAAAACGAGTTTAAATAAAATTGTTTTTTCTGTACCGACAAAGTAAGAAATAAATAGTAAATCGCTTAATACCATATCCAATTAATGACAAATCGCTCGTTACATAACGCACCTGTTCAAATACTAGTAAATGAGATTAATCATCATATGTGTTGCCGTTCTTCAACAACTCAGCGAGGAGACAGGCGCACACTCAGGCAGCTCTAGAGTAAATACCATATCATGTTAAAAAACGAAAACTCAAGAAATTATGTAGGACCCATTGGGTACAGATCCATCGAGACCTTGTAACACTAAGTCCCAGCATCAATTGATGGTTTTCAAAATATTCAGGAGAACGAAAGTCGCCCGGACTCGCTCACTGATGCAATAAGATTCTAAGCGCAATCACATCTTTTCAGTTCATCATTACCCTAGTGATTGCACTGCGGTGCTTAGCGCATATCAAGTCTGTCAGCATTCTGCTGGGTACGCTTTCGTTTACTTCATATTTTTCATATAACCAACCCTTAAAATCGTTGTCAACTAGCTTGATCTTCGAAATAACTTTTGTATTGAATTCTCATGGCTAATTTCCACAAAACTCTTCTACAACTAGCATATTTAGTTACAATTCAAAACAGATCTATTTATTTGTTTATGATATTGTCACTTTTATTTGCATACATTTAAAATGTTATTGAACCAAATTCTACTATCACAATTGAAGACATTACTAACTTTTCCGAAGTATTATGTTTTGTTTTCCAAATATAAACTCTAAAACACATGATGTGTGTATTTAAAGGCAGATAACTTGCTGTGGTAGAGGCCATAAGGAATGTCCGCCATGTCATGGGCACCCTTAAAAAATCGTGACTGTGTAGACAACTTCCTTAGAAGAAAGTCTCACTGGTCCGTGGCAGTGTCAATTTACAAGATCATTGATGTGAATGTAAGTGACATTTGTCGAACAATTTGCAAGATAGATTCCTAGACAAATGAAACTCGCTTATATTTTGGAGTCTGATTTAAGCAAAGAAGGCAAGAACTTGTTTAAAATTTATTCAAAGTGATTAGTTGTATATTGTCCTAATATCAGTTTTATAATTGTCATTTGTGTTTGTATTTGGTAAGTGTCTAACTGTTTCATGTGTTATTCACAATTTAAATTAAACATATTCAATCCAGATTATTTAATCGAACATTTGTATGTTAAAAGCACCATTATAGAGTATTAACGTATAAATATGACCACTAATGGCACCATGACATCTAGCCGCCCTCCCACACGTGTGTACATTTGAACACATTTTGTGACCGTCGGGTCCTCTTGGGATCTGACACTGTACATTCATCGGGCAAAACACACTAAATTTAACTTGTGTTATTAGTTAAGTTATATTTTCCTTGGCTACATTGATTATAGAACTGCCAAATTCAAGCATGTGAAATTTGTGTTGTTTTAATCATAATTGAATACCTCATTTTCATGCAGCAACTAAAAGACCATTTTGACATAAAGGCTGTTAATTGCTGCGATCAATAATGCATACTCCTCTGAAAGAAATGCAACAGACGATCTATTGTCACGGCTTAATAATGATTCGCACATGTTTTATCAGTATTCCATTGTGACAAGTTTGTTCGTAGACAATCTGATTTTCGGTGAATGGAAAAATATTGCTAGGAAATATCTTGCCATCTTTCGAATGATTAATGGAGGATAAAAGCATCACTGCCTTGCCATATTGTAGAATTTTCGTACTCGAACAACAACATCACTCTAAACGCAGTAAAAAAAAGGCAACTGTCTCGAACGTTCACCGCTAGAGCGATCATATGTTGTAAGATTTGTTCCAGATTGGCATGTGCACAGCGCTTTAAATGAGTGTTTCGTTTGAAGTTGTTCTCTTCTATACGTTAATCCAGCCTAGGCGGGAAGTGCCTATCCTAATGAGCCTTTGCGGATATCATTAAGTTCAGTTTTCCAACAAAGGGGTTCTCATTACAAACAATCACTTAAGACTACAGCAATGTCAATGTATGGCTCACATGTTGACAACAAGCATTTCTTTTTCTGTCACCCTATCTCTGAACTCTGAAATTAATATCTTCAAATCTTTTTTATACTTCCGACTAAATAGGTTTCCGTTCAAGTAAGACAAAACAAGTTCTACTTGTTTAGGATTAATTTCCAACGACACGGAGGCAACGTGCATGTTTGATGGCCATGCTACAATGTCAAGTAACGAGAATATTATCAACGTTGTGTGTTGCTTTTGATCTGTGAAGCTTTGTACCTGGTCTTTTTTGTCATATAAGGAAACACCCAAACCAGCCGTTTGTACAAGTGAATATTTACAAAAGTCAGAAAGGTGAATGCCTTTTTCTAATGCAATCATTTTAAAGACGTTTTCTAGGTTGAAGGGACACATGCTAAAAACGGAAAGAAGCCCGTATTTGTTTACGTTATTCAGCTAAAAGTATTGCTTTGTAATATATTAGTACTTCATCATGTCGTCCTAGCCTTTTATACGTCTATGTTTTAGACGTGAAGTAATGTTCATATATGATAAGGCACTTTTTGCAGGGAATGAAACAAAACAATTCGAATATGAAAATTTACAGTAAGAAAAAAAAAGCTTTATGTTTTAAATAAAAAAGTGTGTCCCAGTTTGGACAAGAACAGTCGCAAATATACATTTGTTTACCATAATTAGGAGAAGAGTCCAATATTTATTAGCCCGTTAACACGACAAAGTAGAAAATTCAACTATATTTAAGTTCATAATTTTTATTTTCATGTTTTCTTTCCTTTCTTCGTCCATCTTTTTCGGAATATATTGGGGATTAACGTATTTTTTAACACCAGTTTGTATTTTTCTCACTTACGCTCTACCAGCTACTTGCGTACGATCCTGTCCCTGTTTACGTAAAACGGATGCTGAAATGCCAAGCAACTTACTTGTATAGTAATTAACCTACTGTTTTTAAACGAATTACCGTAGTTAATTTTAGCCTCTTTCTTTCGAGATCTAGAAATGAAAGTAAATATTGTTGCAAACTGAATCACCATGGCAAAAATCGATACAAGTTACAGAATCAATCGAAACCACACGTGTGTCGTGAAGCGATTGTTTTTGAATACAATATAAATATAAAATATAAACTAAATATAAAGTAATCAAAAGTATAACGCTACCTTCTTAAGTAAAGATAACTTCTACTGACAGTTAAGCTTTGAATTCAAGTCTGTGTAACAAGTTCGTGAACATGAGCAAAACATCATTCACAAAGTAGACCAAATGTTGGCATACGGCTATTTTCCAGCATTTGGTACGGCTTTGCTCAACACAGCACACTTGGCCATCAACTGTAATTTGCTTAATGCTCATAACATCCTGCTCATAACAGCAATTACCCGGGATAACACACCGTATGTCCGAATAAAAATGATGTATTGGTATTACCTGACTTCAGAAAAATTAGCTTATCCAACTTAGACACTGTACATAATCTGTGCCCGATATGTTTACATGAGAGACAGAAATTGCTCAAAGGAAATGATTTTGAAAAGTCCTTTTGTCTATAATTGTTTGACGTGGAATACCCAAGAATGTACGGTGTAAAACACGTTGGAATTAAAACACGAGAGCGAAGCACGAGTCATTTAATATCCCGCATCTTAGCTTCTGGTCCTATGAGTCATTCGACAAGAAAGTATCATACGAATGTATTTACACATCGAAAACATGTTATGGTTAATAGGGATAGTATTTAGTTGTCTATCCTATTGTTCTGAAAATTAAAAAAACGTCCGAGATTTCCGTTCTTTAAACAACTGTACGCACAAATTAAACACAATAAAATCAAAGATATATAAACACCAACAACAAAAAACGTTAGTATTGTACCACTTATTTAGATGCACGGTTATGTGGATATTGCGCACGATAAATGAAAAAATCCTGCATGACAATTGCAATGCTCCTATATAAATTTGAGCTTTTCACTCATTCAAGAAAGACAGTGCCCTCAAGATGTCGATTTCCATTTATATCATGAACAGATGACAAAGGGTCAGGTCCAGACTCAATATATTGCTTCCTCTGACTGATAAATTGCCTACCGAAAAGTGTTTATTCCCTTAAGCATATCGATAATATTTAAACAAAACAAATCGGCTAGTTTGGTCGAAATAAATGGCTTTGAATAATCATTTAAATGTAAGAACGCCTTACAAAGCGCTGTTAAAAGATATAACTTTCATAGATAACGACGCATGTAAAGTTTTAAAATGCCTTTGATATGATTTCAATCTCAAACTAACAATAACTACACCAGTCATAAAAGATACACATACAATGTATACAATTGGTCGACACGAATAAGAATCGAGTAATTGCAATTTCTTATATGGGACTTCTCTGCGAAAACTGGGCTTAATGCATGTGCAAGTATCGTCCCAGATTGGCAATTTGTTTAGAGAAAACTTCTTGTAAACAAAAATGTCGTGTTAAAAGCGGAACTGCAGATGCTCATCTGGGACGACATCTTACGTACATGCATTAAGCCCCTTTTTCAAGAACGCGGTTCATATGGTTGGCAAGGATACGACAAAATATAGAATGGAAACTTTTTTTATATAATTTTATTGAACTAAAAACCATGACACTGAATAACGACAAGAACAAAATCAAAATGAAAACGCAAATGGCTACTTGATATTTTGTTTATTGATCACGATCAAAGACAAAGTAGCAATGGTATCCAGAAAACGTCGTGTAAAAATAAAACGAAATCAATTTCAGAATAAAATAATATTTCAAGCATTTCTTCCTTTAAAGAACAAAATAACTAGGCATGCATTAACAAAGGTTATATATCTTGTATTTATATATATAAATATATATAGTGTTAAATACATTCAATGCACACCTGCTTATTAAGATTTCAACTTAGGACGATTTACTTGGTTGTATATTTGTTAAAACATATTTAACACTAACAAATATAATCAATTTAATTTCTGACAGACGTATGTGACCCACAACATATTATATGATTTATTATTATTCAATCCAGTATCTGAAATATAGTTATTCGTTGTGCTAAAATCAGATCAACTATATACTTGCAAATGCTGGACCAGAATTTGTATGACCCATGATTATCTACCATATATGAAATAATGAAATAATGCGTATGCCAATATCTCCTTTTACAGGCATAGAGTGCAACTCACTGCTATTTGACGAATGTACAAAGCAACTGTTTTGTTTTTCAACAAACAATAAATTGATTTCCATGCATCGAATATGCAACAAGCCTTGCCGCAACTAATTTCAACAATATCTTCTTCAAGTATCATGTGTGAATGGCAAAGAGGTCAATGCAGTGTATGAGTCGATCTTTTGAAAACCGTCTTTAAATAAGATATTGACACACCGGTGCTCAAAATTTAATGTTTTACTCAATATAGAATACTTTAGTTATATAAGACAACTGGTCATAGGAAACATATAACACAAATATTTTGTTAATCACGCTTAATGCCATATAATCATAATTTAATACCGAAATAAGTTGGAAAATACGACACTATTCAGCTAGACCTATAGAACATATGTATTGCCGAAAACATTCTAACAAAGATTGCATTATAAAGCTATCAAAACGTATTGCAAATATGTATCGTTATGGCTTTCAAAAGATTCGTGTGTTGGAATTTAAGTTCAAAGGCGATACAAACAAGCTTTTATTTTATGAAAACACGCATTTTGGTCAGGACGAATCTTAAATACAACTTATACAATAAATATCACTTTCATGCAAATTTAGCGATTTTAATATGAATACGAATGACTGCCGCGAAATTTTATTCCTTTATGAAAATTCACTTTGTAGATATATGCAGAATGCGTTATTTTTTGTACAATATTCATTAAAAAAAATACGTTTATCGGTCGGCATAAACAATGAAACACCATTGTTGTAATTGGGTAAGTTGCTTTTGCCATGGTTACAATTATTATATAAATGCCAAATTCAAAAATACAAAGCTTGTGTTTTACTTCCTATCATTTTTTATACATCATTTGCAGTAGTCACTTTCAATAAGAATACCATGGTTCCTATCAGCCATGCACAATTTTCATCATAAAAATAGATCATATTATCTTTAATCTTGGCTTAATATTGATTCTCGCATGCTATATCACTGTTCCAATACTGCCAGTTTGTTCATAGACAACCCAACGGTCGATGAATGGAAATATATTGCTATGACATATCCTGCCATCTTTGAAATGATTTAATCATAATATATCAAATAGTACTTCCTTGATATATTGTATAGCTTTCTTTTTCATCCGATGATGGAGCCATTTTATCATTTTATCACGACACTTTCCGCTTTAATGATATTTTTCCTTTAAAGGAAGTCTCTTTTTACCGAAAATCTAGTAAAAGCGGAAAGTGTCGTCCCTGATTAGCCTGTGCGGACTGCACAGGCTAATCTGGGACGACACTTTACGCACATGCATTATGCCCGGTTTTCTCAAAACGCGACTCATATATATTCAATATTCTGAGTTTTTGTTTTCAATTCTGTGTTACAATTTCCTGTACATTTACGATGCATCATTAAAGGTACACTAGCTTAAGAAATATTGTTGGCATATGGTTAATGTCCCGCATTTGGCACGTCTTATGTCAATACATAAGACTTGACCGACATTATTAAGTGCCTTGTAATTTGCTCAGTACCCATAACGTCCTGTTTAGGGGCCATCAATATGCCGGGTTATCACACAACCTTCCGAGTTAAAATGATTTATTTATGTAAAACATTTCTTCCGAAAAATTACCTAAGTCTTCAAAAGTACCTAATCATAACCATAATTATAATCATAATCAGTGCATCTATTGGTTTAAACGAGACGAAGGAAAGTGTTTGCTGCAAGTTAATTATATTTTACGAATACTTTTTCTATAATAGTTTATTGTGCATTACCCCACAGGGTAAGGAGATAAGGCGCGTAGGAATTGAAACACTATAGCGAAGCACGACTGATTTGATATCATGCATTTATACTCATACTATGACTATGTGGGTAATTGGACCAACGCTCGTAACCATTTGGATTATTTGACCGTTGATGGTTACCTTGTGGGTTATTCAGCTTGTATATCTATGGGTAAATTTACCTTTGCTCACACCAATACGGATAATTCGAACTATGATCTTAAATCTGCGGATTTTTTGACAATAAAGTATCATAGAACAATTTTTAACGCGATCAAAGACGTTTTTCTTTGTATTTGTAATGAATGAGAACTGCGAGCTATATATACGTATATCCCCCACGACTTTGTGCAAAGCATGCGACATTGTTGTGGGCTTTTTTACGATGCTGCGAAGTTATCATACCATGAAAACATTCTTCACAATGGAGACCTATGTAAAAGACCGAGCCAGTCCGATTGAGATAGCTCGATTTTTCAAATCGGCATACCTCGCTGATTATCATTGATAAAGGTATAGGAAGCTCGGCTATAAAGAGGACAGCGTATTCTAGGAAAAAGATTTAATAATAGTTTGAAAACGTTAATTTTATATCAGTTATATTCAATCCATTATATTATGTTTATAGATCAATTAAACAACTATGCATTTTCTGTATTGTATTTGACATTTGTCGTGATTCAGTAAATAAATTGCGATTTAAAACGTGTATAATTAACTTTCAACGCGATCATTAGTGCAAAGAAAACAAATTATTTCGAACCTGCCATTTGTAAACGTTGTAGCGACTATGGTAAATAAACAGCATAATAGCCGATTACGGCTGTTAAATTTGCTCTTATGCGTACTTTCTCATTTTGCATATTTAATAAACTTTTCAAACAGTAATTACAGAGCCACATCAGTGCACATACTATGTTTGATAATTCATTCGTTTGTTGGATATTGTTGGCTGTTTTAATCACATATAAGTTTATATCGCGGAGATTTAGTTAACCTTACCATGTGTTCATGGGCGAACTAACGTATTCAAGTGCTCTTACGACTATGTGATCATACCTAATTTCAGGAATCATCATGAAATTATTGCCGTACTTAACGAACAAACATGCCTAAGCTTATTTAATTAGAGACAATAACAATTATCAAAAGAGATAAATTATATGTTCACGCACACGGGCATGTGAAATCACGCCCGTACACATAGCATCATTAACTAAGAAAGGAAACAACGAAATATAAGGTTTGGTATGATATACATGTGAAATTAAAGAGCATGGTGTAATTAAAGAGCATGTCAAGTTTTGAATGTATATGCTGAAACATAATGTTATAACCCACAAACGTTTTACTGTAACAGAACGTTTTTTAAGATAAGTGGTACAGAAAATACACGTCGAATATCTTTTTAACGATATTTCTTGTTATATTCGATCGAGAATGTAACCCGCCTCCTAGTTTCGCTGAATGGATCAAGTTCCCTACCCCGTACCCCCATTTTTTTTTCGTACCCTACATTTTTCGTACCCAATTTTTTCGTACCCAATTTTTTGCTCGTACCCAAATTTATTTTCGTACCCAATTTTTTTGGCATAATTTTTGTACCCAACATTTTTGGACCCATTTCTTTCCTACCCAAAATTTTCGTACCCAAATACACAACTGCGGTGATGTAGATAAACTTAAAGAGATGCTTTTATATCAATCCTCTTCAAAAGCATCGTCACACCAGTACTGTCAGTACTTTTCATACAATGTATTTGCACATCGTACATTTCAAAATGTGTATTGTTCTGAAAATCAAACAGCATTCAAGATTTCCGTATAAACAAAAGCACGCAAAAGAAAACACAATAAAAGGAAAGCGTAAGGCAAAGAGGGTAAACAATTCATTATTATTTAGTATGTTACTTATTAAGATGCAAGTAAATGGCGGATGTTGGACAAGATTTTTAAAATGATCTGCATGTAAATGGCATCGTCATTATCTTTAATTGAGCCGTTTGTTCCAATCTGGAATTGAAGAATTTGAGAAAGGTCGCCGACTTTGATCGAATAATGTTGTAAATGTAAGGACGTGTTACAAAGCGAAGTAAATAAATCTTATTTTTATATATGACGTCTTGCATAAAGTGTTAAATGCCGTTAACGGGATTTTTATTAAAAAGGTTTCATCTCTTTGTACGTGGAAATTGTGCAACGCGATATCGAGTTCCTATAAACGAACAATTCCATTAAAGCGAAAAGTTTCGTCCCTGATAAGTCTGTGCACAGGCTAATATTGACGAAATATTTCCGCACATGCATTGAGCCCCGTTGTTTCAAGCGGGTCAAAAGGTAAATTTGGAGACTTTTCTTACGCAACACTTATTCGAATCAATCCAACTCCCTTACTTGTCAATCGATTTTGTTAAAATTTGGACCAAGAATAGTCCAACACATATCTGAGTATTCCGGTTAACTAAAATATATAACTTAGCTAATTGCAAACTTCAAAAGTAAATTAATAAACATGTAAAAGCCATGCATATCACAAAATCGAGTGGATAATACATTGCCGTTAATCACGGGCGCCTCATAATTTTTGAGATACATAAATAAATTAGCAAATTCAACTTCCGAGTAGGCGCTCAGGCCCGGATGTTTTGATTTTTTTTTATAATGTTACATGGTTATATTTTTTTCCGCATATAATTGCAATATTTTAAAATCGGGCAATGAAGTGCGATTTAGCGAAGATAAATTCTTCCAAAAATGTACAGAAGCAAACATTCTCAACCCATTTAAACATGTTAGAACCTTTATAAGTTGAGGCATGGTAGAGTTTTAAAAGCATTTCGATGAGTTTTTCCTGTGTAACGAGCCAATTTCCATCCAATTAAATCTCTAACGACATCAACCGATTGCGTGCAACATATTTAAGATGCTGCATGCACACGAATATGGCTTCTTGCCGACGTTATTGGTAATTGTGCATTTTTCCATCAGAGATGGAGCCGATGTTTAGGAGATGGCGCTAATGATAGGAGGTGGCGCCAATACAGGATGTATCAATTAACAGTCGTATCTCAACAATATCATCGCATGACGTACATTTGATAGATGGTGTTATCTGTTATTTTACTTTATTTTTCTAAGTACATACGAAGGCCAAAATCTTTGTAGAACATAAACACACTTTATAATAAATAAGATGGTTTTTTTAATATATATGTTATCAACTCAATTAAGAAGTCACCAACATGATTAAACACATTGTACGATATAAACCAACTATTTGTAATACTCAATAAAAACAATAAATAACTTCTCAACGTTTTCAAAATATTTCATCGACAGCATTTTTATGTATACAGTATGATAATGCACGAAATAAATATAAAATAATACTTCTTCTTGAAACGATGATTTGCGTCCCTTAATTCCAATGCCTACTTAACTTAAAGGCATTGGTCAACAATTCTTGATAAGGCTCATATATGTTGTTTTTCCCATTATCAACTCAAAAAATGAAGATTGTTCGGTCTTTATCCGTTAACGTTTTTGTATTTTACATGTTTAATATACTTATTTTACAAAGACGAACGTTAAAATCCATCAAGACATTATAGAAAACTACTTTTCTAATTAACAAAGCACGCGACCCAAATACGCTTAAGTAGTCAACTTACAAAGACATGTAAGTCCTGTTAACATAATAGCCAACATAACATCAAATATGTCACTTTAAAATAGCTATAAATGTGCATTGGCGCCAACTCAGATTCTTAGCCCACCTCCTTGGCTACATCTTTTTTTGAAAAATGCAAATTTATCTATAAGCTCGGCTCGAAGCCAATGTTGTTGTGCCTACATTAACTTGTGCATGTTCAGAGAAATCGTTTAATGTAATTAGCAATTAATAGAATAGGGATGTGCTCGTCACACAGGCAAAAGACATCGATTTGCTTTTACTAATTCTACCATGCCACAAATTATAAATGTCCTCACGTATCCAAATGGGTGTGGATTTATGTTTCTGAACATTTTTGGATTATTAATCTTCGCTGATGCGCACTACATTGGCCGATTTTTAAACATAATAACATATAAAACCTGATCACCCTGTCAAATTATTCGTTAAATATCAAAACATCCGGGCGTGAGCGCCACCTCAGAAGTAGCATTGGCTAATTTATTAATGCATATCAAAAAGAGGTGGCGCCCGTGATTAACGGCCGTGTAATACTGTGTTTGCGATCCAATGGCTCTTATAACGTGTACACGTCTCTTTCTCATCGAAGCCACGTACTTCAGATAAAAATATTGAGAGATTCGCCACTCTTCAACAAAGGCCTGTTCTAATTCAGGCAGTGAGACTTTTATAACGCAACCATTTTTATAATTGAATATATCAGTTATGCGTAAAGATTTTGATTTAAAATTGCACATGTTATCATTTCACTACATTTGGTGCAGTTGCACGTTAAAATCGTTCATCCGTGACAATAAGACGCTTTAGCACGTGGGCTGGATAGCCTACAACATGCCGGTTCGCGGCTGCGCCCCTGGGTATTCATAAAAATCATATTTTTTTAATAAAGTTTATGGTTTCCTTGTGTAAGAACCCACCTCAACTGATGAAATTGAAATAAAATTCGAATGATATCGCGTTGCACCATTTCCACGTACAAAGAGATGAAACCTTACCCATCCTACATAAAAAACGTCTAATTGTCATGGATGAATGATTTTATCGTAAGCTTGTACATAATGCAGTCAAATGATCAGATCTTAAACCTTAAATCAAAATCTTGACTCATAACGGAGATATTAAAGTTTTAAAGGTTTTGCGTTAGAAAAGACTCAGTGTACAATAGTTCGGATTATGTTAATCAGTGAACATCGAGTTATTGCATTTTCATATATGATCGGAAGTGATACAATGGTATGTAATGAATTTTCAATGGAAGCTCGCCCATATAAAAGTTCACGAAATTAAAACAACACTTGATTACGAAGAAAACACGTTCGAAATTAATACACAAATGTTAACTTTAACTTTTGTGCAAGGGTTTAAACTGAATCGACTAAAGAAAATTTATATGTCAATCATTAATTATTAATAGGAGCAAAACATCGAGGCTTGCATGAAAATAATAAATAGATCTTATCTTTGTAGATTTACAGTTCGTCACGTTTTAGATGCATTTAATGGACATTTGCTACTAATGATTAGAACCTTGGACGAAATATATGGTTGTATTTTTGTGAAAACCTAATTAACATTGTATAACATAATACAATCAATTAATTTAAGCCCTATTCGACAACTTAATATAATATTTGATTTATAAGTATTCACTCGAGTGTCGGAAATATAGTTAATCATTGTGCTAAACCAAGACCGCACATATAATTATAAATGCCGTTTCTGGATAAGTATTATTCGTGTGCATTTACCTTATACAAATAGTATGTATGCCCAGGCCTTCTTATTTGTAAGCGCACAAACAGTAAATTGATCGAATGTTTTGTTTAACAACAAGAATTATTGATTTGCTGTACATCGAATGTGCAATAAGCCTCCTCAGAACTATGTGCATGTTCATACATCATGTGAGCATGGACAAATACATAATTTATTAGTTACATACGGGTGTTATTGCCTTGGTTACATTTATTATATAACTGCAAAATCAGAAAAGGAAACTTGTTTTACCTTTAATCATTTTTAAAAACATCATACTTATGCAGTTAGTAAAATACACTTTTTGTTCCTATACCACATGCATACGCTTTCTCAAGAAATAGAAGGAAAAACTTATGCGATTGGCTTAATATTTATTTTAACATTATTTTTCTGCGTTCCTATGTTTCCAGTTTGTTCATAGACAATCCACTATCGGTGAATGGACAAATGTGCAAGGCAATATCCAGTAATCTTTCGTAGATTTTAGAGAATTAACGCAATAACACTGCCTTTCAATAATATATATGTTTCGTGTTATATGTTGAGTTCCTGTGCTGTAGCTATATAATTGTGTATCTCCACAAACAGAGAATGGTGTTAACGCAGTATCATGCTCCAAAGTTTACCGCCATAAAGCACGAGTGCCACACCCCACGGGAAAACTCTGCTAAATGTATGTGCGTAGATTTGCCTGAGTAATCCGCAAAGGCTAATCAAGTAAGACACTGTCCGTCAAAACTGGATTTTCGTTTTTGAAGAGACTTCCTTTAACCGGAAAATATCATAAAAGCGATCATGGCGTGCCAAATGTATGATAGACCCAGTTTTAAACGAAAAATAGGTATGTTACATCTTTTAATCATTGAAGCGACACTATTGAATAGATTGTCATTTGTTTTACGATCTCCAGCCTTAACATATCCTCTAATTAGAGAAGTTAATAGAAATAATTATCTTGTAAATCGCTATTTGCTGGGATTTTAAAATAATATGTAGATAGAAATGTTCAGTGCGAAACAATGCTTTATGTTTAAATTTAACAAAAGATAAATGAATTTGCTTAGTGCCTATAATGTCCTATTTTTGAAGCCTGTAACATTTCAGGATAACACAGGACATATCCGAGTAAAAATGATTTATTGATTTTTATTTCTAAAGAAAACAAAGCTAATAACAATTATAGATACTGCACATTATTAGTGTGTTTGTTTTTTTACATGAGGCGAGTGACAGTTGTTGCTCCAAGGTAATTATATTTAAAAAATATATATAGTTTTTCTATGATAGCTTATTTTGGAATTTCCCACATAGTAAGGAATAAAGATGCATATGAATGAAATAACAAGATCGAAGAAAGAGATATTTTATATCATGCATCTCTGCTCCTGACCCAGTGGGCTATTCGAGCTATATCCGTATACCTGTTGCCTTAACCTGTCAGGTATTAAACCTATGCTCCTATCCCTATTGGGTATTCAACCTATACACATAACCCTGTGTCCTGACTCTTTGGGTTATCCGACCTATGCATGAAATCCAGTGGGCAATTCGACAATAAATTAAAATAGAATAATATTATTCCGATTGTTTCACGATCAAAGTTATCTTAGTTTGTTTTGCAATGAATTTGGACTGAGAACTATATGTATCTGTATCCGCCACTTTTTATACAGTTTATTCACCCTCTCGTATGAATGGCGTCATCTGCAAAAACAAACCTATAAGAATGTTTGAATCTACAATACAAAAGGCATGTTTAAAATAAAAATGTTCTTGTGTCATTGTAGTGGGTATTACCACACGATGTATGTGCATATCGACAATGAAAAAATATTATGTTACATGAAGTTGTTTATCCTATGAATTTTTCTGAAAAATTAAACAATGTTTCCGTTGTTTAAACTAATGTGTTCATGTTAAACATAAACGAAAAGTAAAATGCAAGAAACATAAATACATACAAAAATACAGTATAATTTAGAATGAAACTTATTTCGATGCATGTTTCTGGTGGATATTGAACAAGATTATTGAAAATAATCAGCATGCCAATTGCAATCTTCCTATCTTAAATTGAGCTTGTCACTCATTCAAGAAATACAGTGCACTTAAGGTATCTTTTTCCATATAAATCATCCAGAGATGACATAGGGCTTTGTCGAAACTGACAATTATTCACAATAATAAAATTGCTTAACTAAAAATTGATCGCGTCTGGAACATAAATGAAGCGTCTGAAGATCAATACTTTTGAGAAAGGTATACGACTTTGTTCCAAAAATATGCATTACATTATGATTTAAATGAAAGAACAAATGACAAAGAGATGTTTGGAAATATTAATGTTAAGGATAATGACGGTTTTAAATCCGGTTTAAAGGATTTCAATCCCAAACAAACAATTACTAGACCAGTCAAATATATACACGTCAAATTGATACAATGGTTCGGAATATGCTACATAATGAGAATGCAGAAATTGCACTTTTCTCTATAATCGGCGTTTATACGAGGAATAAATGCGACTTTCAAAGCTTTCTTTATATTTTAATATGAATATGAAAAATTCATTTGCTGATAATTTGCAGTGACGGTTTGTTTTCGATTTCCTTACGGAAATGTTTCTTACTGAAAATATATCCTACCAACCAATTGATTTTGCTAGGGTGATAAATGAAGCAACTTTGCATCAATTGTCGGCCGTTGTACAACGCAATTTCTTATTGACGAAAACAAACCAAAGCGACACAAATTGACCATGTGGCTACCAATATAATACCAGGTGAGATAAGCACTTCATTGTTTCACATATATATGTGTGTATTAAGCCTATTCATTGATATCATAAAGCATCTCATAGAAACTGCATTAAGTGCCATTTTGTTGAACGTGTATCAAGCATTAACTACTAAACACACACACACAAGGACAATGCAAGAAAACGCCAAATCTCGTTTTTGTTATGGTTATGAAAAAAAGTCAAATTTTGTATGAGCCTTGCTCTGGGACAACGTTGCTTAAAAATTATATGTGTGTAAATTATCGTTCTAGATTAGACTGTGCAGTCCATACAGGCTAATCAGTGACGACACGCTTAATCAGACTTGAATTTTTGCTAAGAAGAGACTTAGTTTTAATGAAAGAAACAATACCATTAACGTTGGTTAATTTTAGTTGGCATTCGTTCGATGACAACGAGGTTAATACGTATTTTATCTCAATGCATCATTCGACGCTGAGCTTCTTAAGACTCGTGAACATAGATGCAGTCTTCCCATTTAAAACTGTGAAATTTTATTTTCCGACGTGGTCTTCGTTTATTGTCGTTTCCCAATGATTTCATTTATTTATGTTTAGGTTCATGTAGAGGCTTCATTTTGAAAAATGTGGGACCCCTAGCATTGAACTCAAATTTGACTAAAGGAAGAGTGCCACATTGAAAATGTATACATATATGCTTTAAAGGATTTTTTTCCTTCAAACTGCTACCAATTTTGTACATCAACGTATCATAACATCCACAAAATCAATCAAAAAACAAAGCTATTTTAACAACAAAATATACATTATTTTCAAAAATCTGAATCATGTTCATTCCACGTATATCGGCGAAAAATAATATAACTAGTGATTAATATCGCCATTGACGAGGGCAAGTTACGCTTAAATAGTAAAAAAAAGTTTACATATCTAGAAATATCAAAACTCGAACACATGTCATTTCATCACCATGGGGGCAGCCATTTTTAAATTAATAAAATAGAAAGAAACGTGCTAAAATCTCACTCATCGCCTCATTGACATTCCAAACGGTTGACGATGACAAATGCATTGGATTGTAATCTTTCAGTTGATGTTTGCAAACTGCACGATCAGACCTCATAAACACTCAAATAAATAACTATGTAAGAAGCATTTCACCAATGTTTACAATCGTTGTCGAATCACTGTACTTATATTATTGCGCATAAAATAGTACGCTTACAGACTGACAGAAAGATCGATACGTAACTCCGTTCAATTCATTCTATTGATAATATATAATAATACATCGCTTTAACAATCTAAAAGTAGAAATAATTCTTTTAAACAGAGTTTTTAATAACGAAAGTGAAAACAACGGAAGATGGATGCATATTCTGTGAGATGCACTTCGGCTCCAGAAAAACAATACAAATAAACTAAAAAAGACGTGTGGGGGACAATTTTCAGCTGGAAAATATTTGAAATAGGGTAAGTGATGGTATCTCTACGTGGTAATTTCTGTTATTTAGTGCGATCTCTTGCTGATTAATGTTAATAGTTGTTTTACTTGTTGCCACCCAACTGTCAAAATAAGTCTGTGTTTTCTCAGGTATGTGTATACACATACCCGGTTTTCTCACCACTGCACGTGGTTTCGACCGATTTGTTTTGCACGTTTTTCTACGGAGCACAGCGATGGCCACGCTTTCAAAATGGGTAGAAGGAATCGAAATATAAAATCAATCGGTTTGCCAATTTCTTTATATTCCTTTACAATTTTATATGTCGTCTGCAATCTATTTCAATTTGAGATGGTTTAAAATTTGCAATTTGGTTGAGAGGTAAATAACAAAATTTGTTAAGCCTTTGAAATAGAATTGTGACTCTTATTATTCACCATACCTGGATTTTTAAAAAGTAGTTACGTTTTAGTTATTTTTAGAACTTTGTTTAGGAAATCTATCCAAAAAAGGCAGTTGAATAAAAACTCATTTGTTGTTTTATGACAATAATTTTCTGTGAAATGTTGCTAACTTGACCTTGTATATGTATATAGCTTTGTATTTATTCAACTTAAGGTAGTGCATATCCTTTCTAACTTTTGATTGAGATTTTGTAAATAAGTGTAAAAATGTATTGGTTTTAAACCAAAATATGAATAAAGCACACACATATTGAATGTCAAAAATGTGTTTATGTTATTCTATCCGTCTTAAGCTTTAAAATGATATATAGTTTGACCATATTGTACCACATTGAATGAAGCTAAACCAAAGCGAAGTTTTAATGAATTTTATCCCCCCCCCCCCCCATGAACCTTAACGAATGCTGACATTCCGAGTATCTTATGTTCTAATTAACTTACTGCTTATTGACCAATTAACGTTGTAAATTCTTGCGTATTCGGCGATTAATGCTCAGCATATTTAAACTCAATCTCAATTTACCCAATGTATTACGTTATGTTCAAAATATAAGATACTACCTACAGTGAGTTTTTTTTTCGTTTACAATTTTGAGTAACAACTTCTAGTGCGTTAGAAATAGTTGGGCACAAATACGGCTTATTTCCCGCATTTGGCACGTTTGTGCTCAATACTGCAGACTTGGCCGGCACACTTGGCCCAAATTATAAACTTCCTAATAATTTGTTTCACGCCCATAACGTCTCGTTCAGAAGCTAGCAATTTCCTGGGTTTACACACAACATGTCTGAAAAATACGATTTACTGGTTTTATCTTTCTTCATAAAAAGTATCTAAGCCTTCATCGATTATGTGCCATACTAATACTGTAAGAATGTTAGAATTTTCTATAAGATAGACCTTTATATAATAATAATACTAATAATATGAATCTGTAAAGTTTGTGTGCGATTTCACACTATGTATTTGCATATCGAACATTTGTATATATTATGTTATTATTTTAATAGCGATAAAATATAATTGTAAATCATGTTTATTATTCTAAAAAATAAGCAATGTTGAAGATTTCCGTTGATTAAACAAATAAACGCAAAACTAAACACAATGAAAAGTAACATATAAGAGAGCAATATCGACAAGAAATGCTTTATTATACAGAATGTTACTTATTTTGAATCTTGTTCATAAGTTGCACCAGATAAAGGAAAATTATCTGCATGCTCATTGCAATCTTCCTATTCGAAATTTAGCTTTGAATTCCTATGTGAAATTGAGCTGATCATTCATCCAAGAAATGCAGTGCCTTAACGTGATCAAATGCCCAGACTCAAAATATTGCTCGTTTCACAATAATAATATTTACTACCGACACATTGAAGCCTCTGAGAATCAATAATTTCGAAAAAAGTCGGCGGCTTTGGTGCAAACTATTGGGATTGAATAAAAATTTAAATGTAAAAACGTCTTACTGGGCGATGTTATTTCTTAGAAGACGACGTGCAAGTGTTCAAATGCCGTTTAAAGGAATTCAATCTCGAACTTACCATGTTTAGACCAGTCAGAATATATACAAATTAAAAGTATACTATGCTGAGAACCGAGTTTTTCTGGGAAAACTGTGGTAGATGCATGTGCGTAAAGTGTCGTCCCAGATTAGACTGCGCAGTCCCCAGAAGCTAACCATGGACAATACTTTCCGCCTAAACTATATGTTCGTTTAGAGGCGAAATCCTTTAAACACACATTCAATTAAAGCGGAAAGTGTCGTCCCGAATAAGCGTGCGCGGACCTCACAGGCTAATCTGAAGCGACACTGAACGCACATGCATAAAGACCAGTTTGTACAGAACGCGGCCCATATGATTGGTTTGGATACGAGGATATGAAAGGAACTTGCAATGGCAACCCACCCTTAAATAACCGTTATTGAAATAAAAAACATGAAACTGGATAATGATGACGGCAAGAGCAAGTTCGAAATGAAAATGCAAATTGTGACAAAAAGTGTTGGTTATTCATCAGGATAAGCGGCAGAGTTTACAATATAAAAAGACACGTAGTGTGAGTGTTCAAACGTAAGCGAGTACAGAAAATAATTATTTAAACCACCACTTATTCTTATTGCCAAAATTATCGAGGTTTGAATTAGCAAATTTTTTATATTGTTTCTTCGTAGAGCTGCAGTCAGTTGTTAGTGTTCTTAAAATATTAAATTAACATTTGGTATTAAAGATTAAAACGTTTGATTGTATTTTGTTCAAAACCTTATTTACACTTATTAACAAAATACATTGTATTTATGTAAGCTGTATGTGACTTTCAACGTATTCTCTAATTTATGGCTATACCGTAAACTATCTGGACTATAGTTAATCGTTGTTCTAAACTTATACTTGCACAAATGCTATGAGCGGATTATAATGACCCGTGTGCATATACGCAATATTCCTTATGCCCAGAACTCTTAATGTTTAAGTATACAACGCAACTCACTGATATTGATTTAATGCACAAAATAAATGTGTTGTTTTACAAACATAAATATAAAGTTGTTGCTATACAAAGAGAGCGGAACAATCCCTCTCAGAACTATTCGCATGAATATCCGGAACATTGAAAATGTCCTATTGTAAAGTTGTAATTCACTGGTGCACAATTATTTTTTAAGTGCCAAATCAAAGGTTAAACTGGTGATTTACTTTGAATCATTTTTGTCAAGTAAAATACCCTTGCAATTAGCATATTTTATCACAATAGGTTTCTATCATACAAGCATACGCTTTCTTAGGAGATAACAGGCTATATATTAACTAGGCTTAATATTGATTTGCACAAGTTTTATCTGTGATCCACTGTTGCCAAATGGTTCCTTGACAATCCAATTTTCGGTTAATAGACAAATATTGCTGGAACATATCCTGTAGTATTTCGTATGATTTAGGGAGAATTAACGCAAAAATACTGCTTTGCTATATTGTAAAAGTTTCTTTTTTATCCGCTGTGGTCTTGTTCTGTAACCATATAATAATGCATTTCTACCATCAGAGGATGGTGTTCAGGAAAAGTCGTTCATCAGAGTGTTTTTTATAAAGCCATTTGGCTCCAAAGTTGACCTTCAAAGTTGACCTTCAAGGATGAAGCATATCACTTGAGCCCCGTTCTGCGAAAACTGGCCTAAATACATGTGCAAAAAGTGTCGTATCTGATAAGCATGTGCAGTACGCACAGGCTAATCAGCAAGGACACTTACTGCTTTTACATAATTAACGAAAATCTAGTGAAGGCGTAAAGGACTGTATGATAAACCTGTGCGGAATAAACAGGCTAATCAGACAAGACACTTTGGCATATGCATTATGCCTGGGTTTTAAAGAACAAGCCTAAAATTAAATAATATAAATAGGTTAATTTATTTTTACTGTAAATTTAACTTTTTCATTTTGTCTAAAATGTTTCCATTATCCTTAGCACAGACACGTTTTTCTAGTATTGAGCTCAAGTTCCAATGACAGGCAGGCAACTTGAATGGATGATTACCATGCTCCATGAGAATTTCTTCAACAAAAAGTGTTGCTTTCGATCTGTGAACCTTTATAACTTGTTCTGGTTTTTCATTTTAGGAAACGGCCAAACCTACCATTTAGGAAATAAAAGAAAAAAACTCAGGAGATGTATTTTTACAAGGTGAACTTGACCTGTGAACATGTGATCATTTTAAATAAGTTTTCAATGTATAAGGGATCTATATTAGACACATGGCAAAGACGAGACGAAAAAAGCCTTGTATACGCTTTAGTTATTCTGATTTGAGGATTCCCATGTAAAATAATGCTACTAAACTATGTCGTTTTATTAATTTAATGGTATATGTCCTTGTTATTTTCGGAATATACTGGTAATAAACGTTTAGCATAATAAACACTCGTCGTACAATCTTTGATAAGATAATAACACCCTTTTCCTCTTTTAAATAAAATTTAAGTTATCCAAAGTATAACTAAATCTTCTACAGTAAAGATTATCCCTATTATGCGTTGTGTTTTTTTTCAATTCTGTGTAAACAAGTCAGTGTTAATATACAATACATTTTATAAGATTTACTAGTTTGACATAATGAGTTGGCATTGGAAACATTTTCCCAAAGGCGGCAGGCGTGGCAATCTATATTAACTGCCTAATAATTTACTTAGTCCCTATAACGTCCTGTTCAGAAGCGAGCAATTTCCCAGTAAAACACACCACATGTCCGAGTGAAAATGATTTATATCTGCAGCATTTCGTCCGATAAGTGAACTTATGCAAGGTATTGCACATAAAAAGATACATGTACGTTTACATGAGACGAGTGAAAGTATTTACCTACAAAATTTAACAAAATGAAATTAAATTTGAGAAATACTATTTGCTGTTATATTTTGATTTGATACCTCTGAACTAGACTATGTGGGTTTTTCGACAACAAAATATCACAGACTAGTTTTTTATTCGTTGTCTTCATTTGTATTCGCAAGGCATGCTAACTGAGAAGTATGTTTATCTACAGCCTCCACGTCTTAATACGGGTCGCGTCAGTATAGTAAGGAAAACTACTTTTGAAATATCGAAGGAAATACAACGCCTTTGCAGCAACATTTAGGACAATAATTTTTATTCGACTTTCATTGTTTTTATTTAAGTAATAAATGAAACTTTCTACTAGTTATCTTATTGAAATCTTGCTACGTATAGTTTCATAAATTGGACAATGAAACGTTATAGGTAGAAACCACCTGTTTGATGTTGTTCACCCGCCCTTTGTCAAAAAGCTGGTTTAAAACAACAACACAAAGAAACATACTAAAAATGTATTCTGAAAGTATGTCATCCACATACATTAATATGCATTGCAAATTGTATGTCTCTTTCCCAATATCGTAAACACAATACACCGGCGATAGATTTGAGTAGTTTTTAATATGTGTTTAAACTGTTCAATGATCCCTTCATTACGTTTCTATGTAAACCCATTGATTATATAGATCTAGAAACCAGGCTTTATGCAACTGCGATACGTATCGTCCCAGATTAGCATTTCTATTATTCTTTAAACCCGGTTGTCCTATATAGATTTGAGCAGTGATTAATATGTTTTAAACTGCTGACCATATAATTTCCTATTACCGATGATTGGGCGCTATGGCCGTCTCCGTGATTTGTCACCCTTTCAGTCGAGGTACGGACCATAACGTACGGACACCTCTGCCATTCTGATAAGAGGAAACAATAGCCTATGGTATAGGTTACATTACACTTAATCATTGTGTATCCCTCCGTGGTCCATTCGAAAGTAGTACCTATTTCTAAAGAGTTCCTTTTCTCTTCTTAAAAATAAGCCATTTAACAATGTGGGACATGTCTTTTGTGGTTATTTGTAATATCCTGTATGTGTCTGGAGTACTTTGATGCCTTGGATTGGAAGCTAACTTAACAGATGGACTTTTGAGGGTGTGTTTTCTATTGTGTGGGGCTTTTGTCGAAATTAGGATTCCGAAACACGTTTTTCTACGGTGGGTTCATCCGACAGCGATTTACTTTCTTAGAAGTTGCGAGACGGTATGTTTTTGATTGCAATTATTGGAAGAGGACAGATCCATCTTTAAAATGATACCAGGTTCGGAAAAATTGATACGTCGAAAAGGCAAGAAAAATGCTGTGAAAGTTGTCAATTTTATAATGGGACCTATAGGTCTATGTATATTAAAGGTGGGGGACGGGTGTTGTTAACGTTTCTGACTCAAGTGTAACTCTCAACATGTACATTTTTGGCAACCGATTCTCCGAGCGTTTAGCTTCATGCTGTACATTTCATATTATTTATATTTAGATGCTACCTATATGCATTTAGAAGATAACTAATTATTATATGTTATTATTCATTTAAAAATAAAAATGGTTAAACGAGCGTTTCCTCTACACGTCTACATGTTAAACTTTATATCTTAGAACATGTCTATATCTTTAATTGAACATGTCCTATTGTCTCATTAAAAGATTTTAGAAAATGATACCTTTGTTTACTTAAAGCAATGGCCGGTTTGATGTGATTATCAACTGTGTTATGCTGTTAGTTCGTTAATTGTTAAGTGTTTTACGGCCTACTGGTTAATTCCTTAATTGTTCAGTTGTGTTTACGGTCTACTTATTAGTGCGATAATTGTTCAGTTGTGCTTACGGCCTGCCTTTCAGAAAGTCCACAACCAGTATGTTGATACAAGTAATTGTTTCAGGAAGTCAGTATTGACGCCACCTCAAGCTCTCACAATTCCGTAACCGCGGCCGCAGAGAGACTGCCTGAGTTCCGTGTATCATTTCTAAATAACCAAGTCAGGGGTCGAGGTTTATTCCCTTCAACTACTTTGGATTTTATTTTTTAGCCAAGTCATCCGGAACATCATTTATCTATGCTGAAAACACTTCATAATACTTTATTTTCGATTCTTCATATTAAATTTGCAAACATAAAAAGAAATAGTTAAGTATGAATGAATACATGTACTGGTATCATAAGTAGTGATTATACAATTATTTCAAAATCATAAAACTTTAGAACACACAGACATTTGCCATTTATAAAATAGCTATTTTTAACAAAATATTGCTTTTATTGCAAACAAAAATAAGTAAATTACATTTTAAAGACACTAAAAAACAAAAAATAAACGACTTTCACTAAAGCAATACCCTTTTATTAAAATACAGTTGCTAATGATAATGTAAATATTTGCACGACTATATATAAAATGGGAGTCGTAAGTACATACAATATATGAAAGTGAAGTCATTTGCAGTCATTCACCTGTCCTAATATTTATATGTTGATATACATCCAATGCTTACGCATGTGGTATTTGTGGTTAATAAACAGTGTATAAGAAATATATAGTACAGTCAAACATGTCTTCTACAATGTGTCGTTTAAAAAAATTAATCGACAAAAATCAACTACAAAAAGGAAAGAACCATAACATGCCAACGTTACTGTGGATATTCCAGTATAGAGCAAGACAAGGTAAGGGATTCCTAGTGCCTCCGTAGGGGCCTAAGCCGTGACCCCAAAGATAGTATTCAGTGTATGTGATTGTCCTCTGTGTTTTTTAGACTATACGACTGGCATCATGCCAAAATGGGTCTCATGCCATATGCGACAAGCCTAGCTCCAGACATGCATGCAGAATCGCGCAGATTAGTCAGAGGTTACGCTTTCCGCTACAAAGTCACGCACGGTTTCATTGTCTCATACGCGGACAGAGAACCGGTGGTTCCTGACCACAGTGTATGATTACGCTGGCTGGACTTGGCCGAATATGGCATAAGACCCATTTTTTCATGACGCGACACATAAATGTAGATATTCGTGTTCTACATTCTAACACATTTTCGTATGAATATAATAACAGATTCAACTTTAAAATGTGTTTAAATGTGTTGGTTTAAAATAAAAGTATAAATGTACGAGAAAGCTATCCAACAGCAAAATCTAAAAACTACATGAAAAGTCGTGAATGCTATCTATTTAAAACAATTCCGTTGATAAACATCTTGGATGCTGCAAGAGTGTACTGAATTATTCTATGATCCTCTGTTGTTTAATAATGTATTAAAATTGCAAAAAAAGTCATGACTGCTGCGATAAATATTTACCTATACACGGACTGATTTCTAATAATAATGCAAGTTTGGTTAAAAATAATATTGTATTGATAATTTGAGTTGGTACACCGAAAAGCATATTAACAAATAAATTTACAAATAATCTAAATCGTCTTTATATAGTGTATTTAAATGAGCATTTCCGTATTGGAGTGTTCACCGCAAATATTTAATCTGACTAAAAGTGTCTTTATTTAAGTTAAGACTAACACAAACCCTTTAAAACAGTAACCCAGAACACAAATGGTTCTAATGATACTGTACAAACTTATTATATTTCCGTGTTGATATCCCACATCCCAATAAATGTTTGTTTATGGATGGATGCAAATCACTTGATATACAGAATCATTCTGACATAAATAATTAAGTGCAGGGTAATTTTTGTATGACTCGCAATTATCCTTATTGATATCTATTTACCCAAAAATTGTCATGTTGAGATTTTGTAACATATGAGATATAGCCCTTTAAAGTATAATGATTCAAAAACAACAATGGGAAATAACTTATTAAAGAAATTGTAGGGTTATGCTTCTTCTGCAAGGCCATTCTTCTCATTAATAACTATACACCCATGAAGTTTCATGTGGAAATCCTGTATGACATCTGAGATATAGCTTTTGAAAGGTAACATCTTACAACAAGAGCACCGCATAACGGATGCCACGCTCTGCTACGGGTGCAGTTTTGAATAAATGAAAGCTTGTCAGAATATTTTTTAAAGGTCACAGTGACCTTGACCTTTGACCTAGTGACCAAAAATGGGTGTGGCGTGTAGAACTCGTCAAGGGGCATCTACATATGAAGTTTCAAAGTTGTAGGTGAAAGCATTTTTTGATTTTATAGCCAATGTTCAAAACCTTAACAAAATGTTCGGGTTTTAGCACAACGCGGACGTCAGAGGGCGGACGTCGGACAACACGACGAGCTGGCTATGACAATACCTCGGGTTTTCTAAAAAAACGCCGAGCTAAAAAACACAGGGCAATGACACTTATTTAAGAAAGTGAAGGGTTATGGTTCTTGTACATGGAACTTCTCCCAATCAATATCTATACAACCATGAAGTTTCGTGGTTATATCTTGTATGGTGTTATTTATATCTTATATGTTGTCATAGATATAGCTCTGAAACGTTTGTAACAGAAAGGTAGAAAAAGCAAAGTCTATACCCATCCGCCTTTGGCAGGGGATAATAAACAACACCAGAAATGCAGGTGTCTTTTTTCCTTCAAACTTATTTTTTCAACAATCGTTCATCATGTCAATATTGCCAATATGGATTAATTCATATTTAGTGGATTGTGAAACAACACCAGCATATTTTTAAATGAGAGATAGAAACAAATCTTAACAAGACCAAGCTGATTCAGCATTTTTAAAACAAAACTTGCACAATAAAATGTCACAATATTACACAACTGTCATTTTTTAAGGGCTGCACTGCACGCAATGTTTTCTTTTTAGCATATGAATGTTGCTCACTGCTAACTGTTTTTGTCTGAAAAGTATGTTAATAGCTTTTTAACTTAATGTACATGAACATGCATATTTTATCTGATATTACACGGCGTTGAGTTTTGACAAATCTTAGGACCAAATTGTTTTAAGAACAGATGCTGAAAGTCTAATTTTATCATTATATTAGTCAGTATAAAAACAAAGGGCAAACATTTTACTCTTCTTGAATGATCGGATCAATGTTGGCATTTTACTAAGTCCAAAGAAATAAATCTTATATGTACATTTGTATCTGTGCAACCGTCAAGACAAGAAGAAAAAAACTTTTTTGTTCTGAACTTAAATTAACATCATTTTAAACACATCTTTTTTACTACATGGTTGTATCAAAGTTTACACAGATAAAAGATTCTTGAATATCACGAAATCTACAAAATACTCTTCTCTCATTGGCTGTTTGACGTCACATGGTGTCAGTAGACTATATGCTGATCTCATATGTTCTATATGGTGTCAGTAGATATTCTATATGGTGTTAGTATACTAGATGGTGTCAGTAGACTATATTGGGCAGTGGAAACATTCAATTTTTTTCCTCTTAAGTTTTGTTTGTGTTATACAATGTTCTTGAATTTATTATTTTTGATAATACAAGTTATAAAAAACATTGTTAGTCCTTGGTAAGTTGATGAGATGGAAAGTAGTTGGCGTGATATAATCGTTACAGGGTTAGTTACTGACCCGATAAGTGATATACGGTTCTGTGGAAAACCATGTCAGGGCTAGACCCGCGCCCTACAAGTTGAGTCAGTTAGTCAGTCAGTCAGTTGTTCGATCTGTCGTTCAATAGTTGAATAGTTCTATAGCCGCCATCTCCTCCCACTCCTCCCACTGCTGGTCTATAGTCAATCGGACCGGCGGAGGTCCAATGACCGGCCCAGGGTAAGTACTAGATGCAGAGGAAGTACCGGCTCTGGGTTGCACTTCCTGCGGAAATAGCACAGAATATGTGTAATTAAATATATAAAATGTATAGGTATCGAGATAAAAACGTATACGCATTGCTGAAGATGTATTCTAAGTTTTAATATTACCTTCTGCTCGATGGGAGCGTCGGTAGTGGGGCTGCTGAGGCTGACAGTAGTGGCGGTAGTAGTGTCGCAGCAGTAGTGGTAGTGGCAGTATCCCCCCCCCCGCAAATCCTAACCTTGGGCAGTCTGGTTAACACCACCCTAGGATTGGGCAGGAGTGGGGCACTAGTGGCGGCAGGAGTGGTCGCGGGTGCGCCCCCAGCCCCCGCTCTCGCCTCAGGTGTCACCCGGAGTGTGTACAGTAAAGTATATTCAAAAGCAATACATAGAATGAGACTCGTGTGTTGTCATTAAGTTCGAATAACATACATGATATAGGCCAGCTGAGACACCTACCTTATCATAGGCCTCGTAAGCCACACGGTACACGAAAAATATCCATTTCATTAATTCATTGATTTAATATGAACAACAATTGAAAAAGGTACATAGTATCACATTGTTCTTAAAAAAGAAAGTAAGTAAAAATGTTTTCAATTTCATTTTAAAACTTAATTTTTGTTTTTGAAAGACAATAAATTAGAAATTTTGTGTCATGATATGGGAATGAACAATACTTTATACATGTATATTCGGGAGAAATTCTATCAATGCGTTTGGCCTAATCAAATAAAAAAGCCTCATATTAATGTAAGTAAAGAGCTATCCGTTAGCCAAACTTTTTTCTAGTTTCCTTTTTTCATAAATATTCAGGCCACATAAAAGCTTAATAGATTTGATAACGTCTTTACAAACTTATTTTATTAAAAAATTGAAGCAATGTATTGCAAACATTTCATAATTAAAAAAAATATATAAGTGTGGCAAAATGTATAGTTGTCAGTGTAAATTTAATATTAATTTAGTAAATGGTGAATAAATAATGACATAGAAAAAAAATTAAACTCCGCATTTTTTAAATATTTTGCTTTAACATGACTCATCATGAAGGATAATTAAATTTAAAGTCTAAAGACATAAGCTTTTCGGTACAAATTAAAGTGATTTATTTATTAACATAGTTATCAAATACTGAGAATACACTGTTTAATGCCTCTGTGTAACCATGGCTAAGAACACATGGCTATAATAGCATGGGTATAAATATCAATTTATCCAGAACAGTATTTACAGATTATGATCTTACTTAATTAATATAAATGCATGCAGAACAATGTATGCTGAATTACCAACAGTTGATACGATTATTTCTCATTAGAAGTTAACTCTTTAAAAAGCACTTCTTATACATGTAGTAGCAAAATGGGATCATGGTATGTTAATTTGTTATATAACTTGAGCTCCAGTCGGCTAGCTGGAACTTTACTGGTACGCAGTTGTTAACCATTATCGACAAAGCGGGGTTTTCGGGGCGGTAGCTCCCGATACTAAGGAAATATATAGGATAATCAAAGTACTGACAGTACTGGTGTGACGATGCTTTTGAGAGGATGGATATAAAAGCATCAAGTTAAGTTTATCTACATCACCACAATCACAACAATTGTGTATGTTGGTATGACAAAAAAAATTGGTACAAAAATTTTGCGAAAAAAAATTGGGTATGAAAACCAATTTGGGTACGAACAAATATTTGGGAACAAAAAAATTGGGACCGAAAAAAAATTTGGTACGAAAAAAAATTGGGGATGAAAAAAAAATTGGGTACGAAAAAAAAATTGGGTACGAAAAAAAATTGGGTACGAAAAATTTTAGGTACGGAAAAAAATTGGGGGAACGGGAAAGAAGTACCTGTGGGGAAATTGACCCACACTCGCACATTTTCGGCCCTTTCCGTCAAACATCAGATAAGTTCCTCGAAGGCAATAGTATGAATACACATTTCAGAAGAGGTAATGCGGTCCTACCTACGCGCGTCAAAATGTAAGCGAAATATGTACACAAGTCTGTCAGGAATGATTGAATTAAAGAAGAAAATCGTGTATTGATGTAAGTTTTTTGAAGAAATGTGCAGAAAATATATTAAACAAGAGCTGTGTTTGTGAAACACAATGCCCCCTGCTGCGCAGCTTTGAAGCCATATATTTTACCTTTGACCTTGAAGGATGACCTTGACCTTTCACCACTCAAAATGTGCAGCTCCATCACATACACATGCATGCCGAATATGGAGTTGCTATCTTCAATATTGCAAAATTTGACCTTTGACCTTGACCTTGAAGGATACCCTTGACCTTTCACCAATCAATATGTGCAGCTCTATGAGATAAGCATGCACGCCAATATTGAAAAAGGTATGGTCAATGTTAAAGTTTTCGGACAGACAGACAGACGCTTTAAATTTAACATTTGACCTTGAAGGATGACCTTCACCTTCACCTTTCACCACTGAAAATGTGCAGCTCCATGAGATGCACATGTATGCCAAATATCAAGTTGCTATGTTCAATATTAAAAAAGTTATGGCCAGTTTTCGGACGGACGGACAGACTGACACACTGACTGACTGACTGACTGACTGACTGACAGTTCAACTGATATAGGCCACCCTACCGGGGGCATAAAAAGCAATGGCGATATTTTTCTCAGCCACATAATTGTTAATCGTTTGATATCACAAAATGAAAGTGAAAGTAGAACTGTCAAAAATGACAACCTGTCAACGTGTTGTTTTTGCTGGAACGAGAGGGCTATTACACCCAATGTGTTCACATTTTGACCATAGGCTTTGCCAATGACCTTTATAGTATGGGTAGCTTTCATATTATTTATTGCTATCATGTAACTGCATGATTGTGTATATGTTTACAATACACAAAGCATAAATAATGATATGAATATATTGATTGAGTTTATAATAATCTGAGAACTATAGCCAGGTAAATTTAGGATTTAAAATACTATTTTGTGTCCTGATTTCATGAAGAAATGACCATGCATGTCCTAGATTTCAAATTCAAGGCCCTGGTGTGACACATTGGTAGCATTACCGTTAAACTGTTACCAGGCTTATGAAATTAGTTTTTATTGAACTACCTAAGGAAATCTAAATCAGGCACTGATTTTTGTTGTTTTAATACAGTCATAGATCAGTTGTGGCCTCTGGGTAATGACCAATTTTTACATTACTTGTCACACCCTTAAAACTTTCCACACGTCTATAATAGCAAATCTGGATTTAGGTGATCTTCAATGGTACATTTAAACTTTAGCTTTGTTACAAGAGTGCTGGTAAAGTCCAGTCACATATTTAAATCTAGGCCATGTCAAAATCAAAGTGTCAAAGACAAATGAAAGATGCGTTCATTAATTATTGTCCAGTTGTTTACTACTGCTGTAAGTTTTTATATAATATGACTGATGAACATCATGTGAGAGAAAATTCACATTATCATTGTATATCAGGTTTAGCAGCCTTTTAGATAACAAAGTATGTTAGTTTTCAATGTCGCTTCTGGGGATCAAAACCGTAGGGCTTTTAGGAAGATTCTGAAATTTCGATCCCTCGAGAACAACCAAACCAAAAATTAAGTCAAATATTGCCGACTCGGTTTTTTGAGTCGGTTCATGAGGAATAATGGGGCTTGATTGGTTATTGTCGGCTCTGGTACTACTTACATGTACCATGTGTACTCTTAAGTATACTTACATGTACCCTGGGTACTCTAAGTATACTTACATGTACCCCAGGTACGGTAAATAAACATAATTGTACTCGGTCCATATTAGACTGTACCAGAGTTGTATTCGCGCCCAAAATCCGATGTCGTAAAACGCGCAACCGATTATCTTAAACACACTTCTCTTCAAAAAACACTGCATCAACATGGTTTTTGAGTATGTGTTCCGATAATATAGAGGCCATTCTACAGAAAATTGACATAAATGTGTATATATAATTATTACAAAAAAATAGTTGACAACGACTGATTAAGGGTTAAATTTCCCGGGTAGATTTTAGTATATTTACCGTACCCGGGATACATGTAAGTATACTTAAGAGTACCCGGGGTACATGTACGTAGTACCGGAGCAGACAATGAACAATCGAGCGATACTGGAAGGTGCAACATCTCTCAAGCCCCCTAGCATCGCCTTTAGCAGTTTTCAATTCTCAACAGAAAAGTGCAGGAGTCATTGATCCCGAGGGACAAGAAAACAATTGATTAATGTTCGAAATAAATAATTTGATTAATGACAATTCTGTTATTTGAGCCAGGTCACAGGAAAAGCGCAGTCAAATCAGTATCCAATTAAATTATTTGTTTTTGTCAGAAAAACACTTTTAAGCAAACAGCTTTCAAGCGACTGCAGGCTGATCTAGATCCAAACTGGCCACAATCGCCTTAATGTCTCTTTAACTGTGACACAGTTCATTTCACTTTAAAATGATAAAAAGTACTAACACTAAGAAATAGTACAAACCAGTAAAGAGTTTGAAATCAATGTTGAATTTCAGGACAGCTTGGTGATCTGCAAATCCCCGATGAAATGTTGATATCGGGTATCATAGTCATTCAATAAGTCGCAAAATGCTCGAATACAATTTATAAAGCACAATGTGACTTATATTGATAACTAAAAATACCAGTATGCCAGTTTTGCCGTGTCAAGCTGTTACGATCCAGAAAGTCCTTCATTCACATCGAGTATATATCCTTCGAATTCCAACTATTGTTGTCATAAGCGGAGATTTAGTGAATAAATAATTCATATATCCTAAATGACAGCTTCTAAATAGCGAAACAAGCCAATTTATGCAGTAAGAAAGTTTTGAATCGAGACTCTCACGGGGCGGCCATTGTTGAATGTTGAAACATGAACGACAACTCTGCTAGGAGAATGTTATCAATGACGAGCAATCTCCTACGCAGTGGCGAATGCAAAAGGGAAGTAACCTAAAAAATCGAGTTATCTCAATCGGACTGGCTCGGTCTTTTACATAGGTCGCCATTGTGATTTTTTTTTAGATGGTTATCCAACTTTGGACGATGCTGTTCCAGCATCGTCAAAAAGGATTATTAGGTGTTGTGCGCTAAGCAACGATAAATGTATACGCTTTTCCATTTTTGTTTACGTACCGGTTAAGTTCAAGCTTCCCCTCCAGTCAATTAATTCAAAACGACAATAATGTAATTGTATTTCTATTCTTATAATAATTAAGAATATTGAACAACAATTAATTTAATAAAACTCACTCGAGTCACGGTCTACAAAACGAATGTGTCAGTATTGTAAGGAAAACAAAAATTAAAGCTAAATGTCTTTCTTTCAAACCAACTCTTTTTTAAAAAAATAACATGTCTCTCTATTCTCTTTTCATAGAAGTGTATTTAAGTTTCTTTCAAACGCCAGCTGATTACAAGAACAAAAATCAATGAAACATTGAAAAATAATTTTGTTTCTTTCAACTTCAATTCAATTTCAACAGAATTCAGAAATCATTATGAACATAATAAGAATAACACAATGAATTTACATAAATTGCCAAATTTTTTATATCATATCCGATTATGAAACGATTATTCGTTTCAATGTCATGTATTTTTATGTGCACTTTTGCGTCGTTCAAACAATTAAATAAATGTATCTCGTCTTCATTGCGTGTAGTGCGTAGAGATTGCCAGACGCCATTTTGAAAACTACGACAAACTTGAGACAGCAGTTACTTTACAGCAAAATTTGTTTTCCTCACTATGTTGCAAAATTGCCCTCACAATACTGATTCGACGCTTAATACGAATTGCATTCTTTCTCAAGTATGAATGACGTCATCTTAAAATAAAAAGAACGTAAGAACCTACAATAAGGTCGACATTCAGAAAGTTATAATATGCAAGTACGACTTCTGTTGGCATTTTTCAGACAATGCTTTTCGAAAAGTTCAATATTTTGATTGTTTAAATACATGTTCGTAAAGTAAAACAGAATAAAAATTAAAATATAAGAAAAAAACATATACAAAAATAACTTATTATTCGGTTTTTAAATTATGTAGATTTATGTTAAATACTCAAAATATTGCTCTGTTCAAAATAACAAGATTGCCTACCGAACAATTGAAGAATCTGAGAATCAAAAATTGTGTAAAAGGTCTACGACATTAGTCCAAAGATATGGCTATGAGTAATGATGTAAAAGTAAGACAGTCTTACAAAGCGATGTAATGAATATTAATTAAATAGATGAAGACGTATGTTGAGTGTTCAAATGCCGTTTAAAGGATATCAATCTCAAACATACAATTGCTTCACCAGCCAGAATATACATCAAATGTGTGCAATTGTTCCTAATATGCAACCGAATGAGAATCCTAACTGGAATTAAGCTTTTCATCAATTCAAGTAATACAGTGCCCTTAAGGTATCTATTTCCATATTAATCATCAAGATATGGCATTGGGTTATGTCCAAACTAAAAAAAAGTCACAATAATACGATCGACTTACGAAAAATGAATCGCGCCTGGAACATAATAAAAGCATTTGTGAATCAATTATTGTGCGACATGTCGGCGACTTTTTCCAATAAATGGCATTGAATTATGATTTTAAGAACCTTTGCAAAGCGTTGTTAAGAAATATTAATTTATTAGATGACGACGGTTTAAAATGCCGTTTAAAGGATTTCAATCTCAAACAAACTGTTACTAGATCTGTCAAAATGTATGCAAATCAAATTCACAAAGATTCGAAAGTGCTACCGAATGAAAATCCAGAAATTGCACTTTCCCATTAAATTGGCGCTTATGCGAGGGATAAGTGTGACTTTCAAAGCCATTTTTAATTTTAAAATGAATATGAAAATTTCATTTGCTGAGAATGTGCAGTGACCGTTTGTTTACGATTTCCACACGGAACATCCCATAGAGAATGTGAAATGTTTCTGACTGAAAATATATCCTGCCAACAAATTTATCTTGCTAGGGTGATAAATGAAGCAACTTTGAATCAATGACTTTGAAAACCGGGCACTTCAATATTTTTTATGTGAGGTTGTGTATTTATCCTATCCATGCACTTCAAAGGGCATCACGGACACATGCGTTAATTTCTCTGTTGACGCACGCGTATCAAGCATTAGAAACTAAATTAACACACATACAGGAACAATAGCAAGAAAACGCCAACTCTCGTATTTCATGTTTATGAAAAGAAATCGAATTTTTACTGAGCCTCCCTCTGGGACAACTTTGATTAATGCATGTGTGTAAAGTATCGTCTCACATAATGCATATGTGTAAAGTATCGTGTCACATAATGTATGTGTGTAAAGTATCGTCTCACATAATATATGTGTGTAAAGTATCGCCTCACAGCAGCCTAAGCGGACTGTTACAACTTTGATTAATGTATGTGTATAAAGTAGGGATGCAAGAGATTAACCGGTTAACCGGTTAACCTACCGAACGACCAGTTAACCGGTTACATTTTCGGCAAAAGGTTAACCTTGAAAAATATATTTGATTATGTGTTTTTTTTTCATCGAAAAACTTGTACGTTTTTACTTTTTTCGCGTGACATACTGCCAAATTGCGCTGGCGACTAGTTAAAACAACATGCCGCACAGTCGACGGTAATAAATAACGTGTCAACAAACACAGCAATAAAGCAATAAATCAATACCTTTATGATAACAAATAGGGGTACGTTTTGATAATTGGCACCATTGTTTTGTTTGACTCGCGAAAATTTAACTAGCGAACTGCGGGGAGTGGGGGCTATTAGCGAAGACGTAATTGACACGTTTATCGAACTCGCGATAAAAAAACAGTTTAGACAATGCACGGCTTTTTTTTTATGTTTTGTTAACCAATATCCAACACTGATTGCTCGCGAAAATACCGTGTTTTATAAGAAACAATTTTCTGAATAAATGCATTCGTAGTTAAAATCTTGTCGAGTAAACGTCGTATTTGCTTCTGAGAAATTACTATCATTATTGTAATTTACGTCACCAACGATGCCACCATTACCGTCCGAGGTATGGAAACACTTCAGAAAATCGGCAGACAAGAGCACTGCATCTTGTCTGTTATGCAGTGCAACAATTCAACTGCATGGCGGCACCTCAAATCTGCGAAATCATGTAAAATTTAAGCATCCGTCCGTTGACAACAACAAGGCCAGTCCGGATGTGGCAAAGCAACAGACGTTACACCAGGTTTTTGCCCCCCGTCCTTCGTCGAGCGAGACGATCAACCAGGCCCTTGCAAATTTCGTGGTCCAGGCATACGTGCCCATGATTTATTCTGCAGACAGAACTAGAAACTGTGAATAAAAAATTAACTCAGAATCTGAGTTTGTGTTCTTTATTTTACCCACATTTAAATGTAAACTGAACATTTAACGATAATAATTCGGCTACAGACGCTAAAATGCAAATAACAAAATAATTGAAAATATGCAATTATCCAATTAAGAGAGATCCGGATTCGTTGAAACACATGACCCTCTTTACGTCAACCAGAAGGGAAAAAAACATGTTAATATAAGGTCAATTTGAGCTTTAAAAATGGAAACATAATTAACAAAGAAACACACCTTTTTGTGAGCGATTTGACGCGAACGTAATATAAGCGGCACAATGAAAAATAAAATAATGACGCAAGCGATCTCAAATTAGAAATTACTTTCGTGTCTATAGAGCGGTTCGAGCGGTATGACATTTTTATGTACTCTAACATTGAAACTACCTAAAGCGTTTCGGTTAACCGGTTAATAACCGGTTACGGCAAAAGGTTAACCGGTTACTGATTTTTGTAACCTCTTGCATCCCTAGTATAAAGTATCGTCTCACATTAGCCTAAGCGGACTGTTACGACACGCTCGGTCAGACTTGAAATTTTGCTAAGAAGGGACCTAGTTTTAATAAAAGAAAAAAAAATACGCGGGTTAATCTTAGTTGACACATTTCGCACATGCATTAAGCTCCGTTCGACGAAAACGAGGTTAATACGTATTTTATACGAATGCATCATTTAATACTGAGCCTGATTGAATCTCGTGAACATAGATGCAATCATCACATTTAAAACTGTTGCGAAATATTGTTTTGCTACGAAGTCTTCGTTGATTTTCGTTTCCCAATATTTTCATTTGTTTTGTTAACGGAGGCCAAAATACCGAGTAACTAACTTATTTTCTGATTTACTTCATGCTGATAAATCAATTAACATTGTTAATTTTTGTCTATTCGGTGATTACTATCCAACATGTTTAAACTAAATCTCAAGTAACAAAAAGTATTAATTCATATTCTAAAAAAAAACATAATCCCTACTGTGAGTTATATTCTCGTTTACAATTTTGTGTAGCAACTTCGTGTGCATTATAAATACATAATTTATTAAGGGTCACTAGTTTGACACAAATTGTTAAATACGGCTTATTTCCCGCATTTGGCACGTTTTTACTCAATACAGCAGACAAGGTCACGATTATTAACTGCCTAATAATGTGTTTCATGCCCAGAAGGTCAGATTAATATTATTTATTGGTGTTGTATTTTTTCATACAAGTTAGGTTAGCCTACGTCGATTATGTACCATAAAAACATTGTGAGAATGTTAGTATTTAACTTTTAAATTCCGTCTGAAATGTTTCCATAATCCTTAGCCCAGGAACTTTCTACTAGTATTCAGCTTTAGGTATAATGACAGGCAGGCAACTTGAATGTCTGATTACCCTGCTCAATGAGGCTTTCATCAACGAAATGTGTTGCTTACGATCTGTGATTCTGTATAACTGGCTTTTGTTTGTCATTTGATGAAACTTTCCATTTAGGAAATAAAATAACAAAACTAAGTAAAGAAGAAGTATTTTACAAGATGAAATTGACATTTGGCAAACATGCATTCATTTTAATTAGTGTTCAATGTAGAAGGGATCTAAATTAGACCCATGGCAAAGCAGAAAAACGCCTTGTATGCGGTATTGTTATTCTGCTTTCAGAATTCCCATGTAATATAATGGTACTAAACCATGTCGTTTAATTTATTGCCGTTGTATATTTACTTGTTATGTTCGGAATATATTGGTCATAAACGTTAGGAATAATGAACACCCGTCGTACAATCTTTGATAAGATAGTAGCATCCTTCTCCTCTTCTAAATAAACTTTTAGTTATCCAGAGTTCTATATTATCTTCTCAAGTAAAGATTAACCCTATTGTGAGTTTTATTTTAATTTTCAATGCTGTGTAAACAAGTCCCTGTAAATAAGCAATACATTTTATACGATTTACTAGTTTGCCATAATGAGTTGGCATACGTCTAATATCCTGCATTGGACACGTCTTTACTCAAGGCGGCAGGCTTGGCAATATTTATTAAGTGCCTAATAATTTGCTTAGTGTCAATTACGTCCTGTTCAGAAGCAAGCATTTTCCCAGGAAAACACACCACATGTCCGAGTGAAAATGATTTATATCTGCAGCATTTCTGCCGATAAGTGAACTTATGCAAGGTAGCGCACATAATCGGTGAAAAGATACCTGTACGTTTACATGAGACGAGTGAAAGTATTTACATACAAAATTAAACAAAATTAAATTATATTCGAGAAATACTTTTTGCTGTAATATTTTTATTCGATATCTCTGAACCAGATTCTGTGGGTAATTCGACAACAAAATATCATAGAATTTTTATTTTTTATTCTTTGTTTTCGTTTGTATTCGCAAGGCATTCTAACTAAGAAGTATATTTATCTACAGCCCCCACATCTCAATACACAGTATATTCTTTCTTGAGTATAAATGACGTCATCTTAAAATAAAAACAATCTAAGAATGTTAGAACCTACAATGAGATGGACATTTAGAAAATTATTATATGCAAGTGCGACTTGTGTGGGCATTTTTAAGAAAATGCTTATCGAAAAGTTCAAAATATTATGTTACTTATATAATGCAGATAAAATACAGATGTATACCATATGTCTCGTTAAAAAAATTGAAGAACGTTCAATATGTGCATTGTTTAAAGGAATGTTCGTTGAGTTAAAAAGAGTGACTAACAAAATATAAGAAAACAACATTTAGAAAAATACTTTATTATTCGGTGTGTAAATTATGTTAATGTTTGATTGTGAACAATATTATCGAGCATGCAAATAGCAATGTTCCGATCTGAAAGCGAGCTGTTTAATCATATCTGAAATGGAGCTGTTTAATCCTATCTGAAATAGAGCTGTTTATTCCTATCTGAAATGGAGCTGTTTAATCCTATCTGAAATGGAGCTGTTCAATCCTATCTGAAATTTAGCTGTTTAATCATATCTTAAATGGAGCTCTTCAATCCTAGCTGAAATTTAGCTGTTTAATCATATCTTAAATGGAGCTGTCTAATCCTATCTGAAATGGATCTGTTTAATCCTATCTGAAAGTGAGCTGTTTAATCCTATCTGAAATATAGCTGTATAATCCTATCTGAAATGGAGCTGTTCACTGATTCAAGAAATACAGTGCCCTAAAGGTATAGATTTCAATATAAATCATCCAAAGATGGCATAGGGTCACGTACAAACTCAAAATATTGCTCTTTTCACAATAATAATATTGCAAGTCAAAATATATACACATCAAATTGATACAATGGTTCAAAATATGCTACCGAATGAGTTTCCAGTTATTGCACTTTTCTTTAAAATTGGCGTTTAAACGAGGAATTAATGTGACTTTCAAAGATTTATTTATATTTCGATCTGAATATGAAAATTCCATTTGCTGAGAATGTGCAGTGGCCGTTTTTTTTTCAAATGCCGCATGGAACATCCCAAAGAGAATGGGAAATCTTTTGACAGAAAATATATCCTGCCAACAAATTGATCTTGTTAGGGTCATACACGAAGCAACTGTGAATCTATTACTTTGAAATATGGTCGGCCGTTGTCCAACGCATTGTCTTAGTGGTCAAAACGAACAAGTCGACAAGAATTTACCAAGCGGCTATCAATATAATACCAGGTATTATTTCAATTTTCATATGTGTAGGTGTGTATTTAGCCTATTCATGCATTTCATAAGGCATCTCGTAGAAACTGCGTTAAGTAACAATTTGTCAAACGTGTATCAAGCATTAGCAACTAAAATAATGCAAACAAAAGAACAAGAGCAAGAAAACGCCAAATCTCGTCTTTGTTATGGTTATGAAAAACAGTCAAATTTTTAATGAACCTCGCTCTGGGACAACGTTGCTTAATATATGTGCGTAAAGTATCGTTCCTGATTAGACTGTGCAGTCCATACAGGCTAATCAGTGACGACACGCTTAATCAGACTGGAATTTGTGCTAAGAAGACACTTAGTGTTAATGAAAGAAACAATACCATTAACGCGGGCTAATTTTAGTTGGCACTCGTTCGATGACAACGAGGTTAATACGTATTTTATATCAATGCATTATTTGACACTGAGTCTTCTTAAATCTCGTGAACATAATTAACTAATTAACTTACTGCTTATTAACCAATTAACGTTGTAAATTATTGCGTATTCGGCGATGAATGACCAACATATTTAAACTCAATCTACACTTACCCAATGTATTACGTTATGTTCCAAATATAAGATTATACCTACTGCGAGTTTTATTTTCGTTTACAATTTTGTGTAACAACTTCTAGTTCATTAGAAATACACAATGTAACGTTCACTGAGTTGTGTCCCCTGATCAGCACGGACGTGTTTTTGTGACTCGTGCATTTCTTTACAAATTTGTGAATATGGGAATAAATATTGTTCTTTGGAGAGCGCGTATTGGCTGTTTTAGTCAGCCGAAGAAGTCAGTTTATCGGATTAAAACGCTTGTGATTCCTAAAGGTGTTAAATGTAGGTTTTTAACCAGGTTTTCCGAAGGAAAAAACTGGTTATTAGATTGGCGAATGCGGGCGGGCTGGCTGGCTGGCGGGCTGGCGGGCTGGCTGGCTGGCGGGCTGGCGGGCTGGCGGAATAAGCTTGTCCGGGCCATAACTATGTCGTTCATTGTCAGATTTTAAAATCATTTGGCACATTTGTTCACCATCATTGGACGGTGTGTCGCGCGAAATAATTACGTCGATATCTCCAAGGTCAAGGTCACACTTTGAGTTCAAAGGTCAAATTGGCCATAAATGAGCTTGTCCGAGCCATAACTATGTCGTTCATCGTCAGATTTTAAAATCATTTGGCACATTTGTTCACCATCATTGGACGGTGTGTCGCGCGAAATAATTACGTCGATATCTCCAAGGTCAAGGTCACACTTTGAGTTCAAAGGTCAAAAATGGCCATAAATGAGCTTGTCCTGGCCATAACTATGTCATTCATTGTGAGATTTTAAAATCATTTGGCACATTTGTTCACCATCATGGGACGGTGTGTCCCACGAAAGAATCACGTCAATATCTCCAATGTCAAGGTCGCCACGACTAAAAATAGATTTAAAAAAAAAAAAACTTACAAAGGGGGTTAATTTTTTTTGGTCATTTCAAAAGTTCAGTTTGAGTTTTCTCCCTTTATCAGATTTTTTTTTCACAATGAAAACCTAGTTTTGTGACAATTTTGTCCCTTGTTAACCAGTTTTCGCCTTGCCACGTGCATTGCCGCCATTATTCTCACATGTGGCGACGTAGAATCCAACCCGGGTCCCCCAAAGGAAGTCGGAACTAGACGCAAAACGCAGCATTCCGGCCAAGATGACGCTCTAGGATCGATAGACAGGTCAATACCTAACCGTCCCGTGACTCGAGCGCAGGCACGGTCCGGGGCTACTCCGGTAATTGACTCTCGGTCCCCGAACAACAACCGAGCAACGTTTGACCAATAACAAAGGCGAATATCAACATATGCGACTCCGACAACCTCTCACCCTATTTCCCAAGAACGGATACAAGAACCCAACACGATCGCAAGAGACGAAAACAGGTCAGTCAATAATATCGAAATCCTAGAAATGCTGTCGGCAATAAGGAACGATATGAATAATCAACATCATAAAGTCTCAATTGAATTTACAAACATTGATTCAAAAATGGATAAAATCATGTCGACGATCAGTGACCTTAAATCTGACAATGAACGCCTTAAACAGGATAACATTGATTTAAAACAACAAGTTACCGACATGCAACAAAAACTGAATATTACAGAAAACCAATCACGACGCAATAATCTTAAATTTCATGGTATACCAGGAACTATCAACGAACAATGGGACACTACAGAACAGAAACTGAGGGAATTTATGAAAAACACGCAAGGACCCGAGCATGCAGAAAATATAGACATCGATAGAGCACACAGAGTGAAATCTCGCAATAAAACAGAATGCACGATTATAGCTCGCTTTACCAGATTCAAGGACTGTCAATCTATCTTCAATAAAGCGAAAACTACCCTGAACTTAAACTCATCTTTTTCTGTGCAACAAGATTTTTCTGATCGAGTCAAGCGTCACAGGCATAAGTTGGGCGAACGGATGATCACTAAGCGAAAAAATGGCAACTACGCATCCATAAGATTCGACAAACTGTACATAAACAATTATATTTACAAATTTAATGACACTACACAATGTGTTGAACGCATCGCTTCACGCAGGAGTTTTCAACCACGTGCACATCAAGCACGTGGGTACAACGATAACAATAGCATCACGGACGAAAGACGATTCGCTGACTACTGAAGCGAAATACCACATGAACCACCCGTCACCGATGACAACCCTTCTCAATTGGTCACCGAGGATTACCAAAGTTTCTCCGATCATCGTTCGGACACCTCCGAGGATAACGACACACCGAGCCAATCACTCATTGCATAGGAAGTGGGCCAAGGCCAAAATATAAACGCTTGTGAACACCGCAGCATATTCATGTGGAACATTGCCGGTCTAAACAAACATCAAGACAATAGCGACTTAAGATCATATATACAAACGTTTGACATAATAAACTTGTGTGAAACATGGGGCAACATTCAAGGTGAATTTAATAATTTTTTAGATGGATTTACTTGTTATGATTATGTCAGAAAACGTAAACCAAATGCTTTACGGAATAGTGGTGGTATTAGTGTCTTTATACATAACAAGTTAGAATCCTTTAATTTTATAAAAAGGGTATATTGCAATTTTGTTGATTGTGTTGTAATTCACTTTTGTTTCTCAAAATGTTATGAGATGAGCGATGTTATTATGTACTTTACCTATGTATCTCCCGAGGGGTCGACGATTTACAACAATACCGAGTATTCCAATTATTCTAACGGTATTACCAAAATTTATGATGACCTAAAAAAAAATTAGGTTTGATTATCCCGACACATCTCTGTTTCTGTCTGGTGATTTCAATACCAGAACGAAAGATTATCTCGATTTTATACCATCTGATAATTTAAAATACATCTACGGTGAAATCGATTATAACGGTAGCACATACGAAATACCTAGGCAAAATAAAGATACTATTGGAAATAGCTTTGGCCGCTCTCTAGTAAATCTTTGTTGCATTTTTGATATCCATATTCTTAATGGCCGATTCGAATCCGATAAAAATGGCGAATTCACTTGTTTCTCAAATGACGGATCAAGCGTAGTCGACTACATGATAGCGTCACCAGAACTTTTTAATACACATTTGAAAGATTTTAGAGTATTAGATAGAGATGATTCCGATCATTTCCCGATATCATGTACCTTTGAATTGAAATCCGTCGTACCCGCAACAACGCCTCAAACGCATCATACGTCAAGTACCACGAACCCGTTACCCCGATTTAAATGGCGTGATACTAAAATGCCGGACTTTATATCCACCTTTAAGAATAACCTCCAGTCAAACAGTACAATACTTACAAATTATATTAACATTGATATTAACGAAGCAATAAAACAAATCACAGCATTATATGCAACATCTGGAAAGCACATGCAAGTACGATCATTCCGCTTTAACCCAACGCAGCCCGAGTGGTGGGACTCTTAGTGCGATGATAAAAAGCGAGCTAAATACGCGGCGTTACGTCAATTTAGAGTAACAAATTCAGCAATTCATTTGCGTAACTTTAAAGATCTGAGGAACGAATTTAAAGCTTTCTGTCAGAATAAGCTTCTAGACTTTCAACGTCGTGAAAAAAAACTGTACGAAATAAGAAACAATGCGTCTATGTTACTTATACTATGTACAAAGTATTTTCTGATATAATTAATACACGTTTATACTCTTGGGCCGAGAACAATAATAAAATCGACGAATCGCAAGCTGGCTTCCGACATGGGTACTCCACGATTAATAACATTTTTGCCTCCAAGCTATGATACAAAAGTACCTATCTAAAATGAAAGGCATATTCTATTGTCTATACGTTGATTTTAAGAAAGCTTTTGACTCTATCAACCATTTTAAATTGTTTAAATGTCTTGAAAGGAAAGGCTTACATGGGAAATTAATAAAATGTTCTAAAAGCTATGTATACAAACTTGCAAAGGAAATCCTTATGCTCAAACGGTGATAACACACAATCAGTTGAGCACGCTGTTACCAATTGGTTCTCTTGTAACATCGGCACCAGACAAGGAGACCAAACAAGTTCGACAATATTTAACCTCTTTATTGACGAGTTATCCGCTTTTATGCGTGAAAACTGTGGATCGGGTATTTTTGTTACAAATCAAATTCCCGACATTATTTGTTTAATGTTCTCTGATGATATCGCAAATTGCGCGGAAACAAAACAAAAATTACAGGAGCAAATCAATTTAATAGAGATTTTCTGTCAAAACTCAGGGATGGAAGTTAATCTCAATAAAACTGAGATAACTGTATTTCGTAACGGTGGAGTATTAAAAGACACCGAACGTTGGTATTTTCGAGGTAAAGAAGTAAACACAACGCCAGTATACAAGTATATGGGTCTAATTTTTACCCCTTCATTATCATGGAAACTGGCACTTGATAAGCTAGCCGCCCAAGCACAAAAGGCTATATTTTCAATAAATAACTTTCAAAAGCCATTGGCTACTTCCAACCTTTCGAAATGTTCAAAATCTTTGATTCCATGATCAAACCTATTCTTTGTTATGGATCTCAAGTATGGGGATATGAATACGTACAAGCAATCGAAACAGTTCACACCACTTTTTGTAAAAAATTCCTTAAGCTAAATAAAAACACAAATAATTGTATTGTATTGGGAGAATGTGGTAGACATCCATTGTGTGTAAATTATTTTACTAACTGCATTAGTTATTGGTATAACCTTCTACAAATGCCCACGCATCGTTATACGAAAAATTGTTATTTATTGTTAAAATCACTAGATGACGCTGGGCGAATCTGCTGGGCATCGAAAATAAGAAATTTATTGTTTACACACGGATTTGGTTATGCTTGGATAAGTCAAGATGTTGGTGATAAAAACATATTTATATCATCATTTAATCAACGCGTTATTGATTGCTGCACGCAAAAATTGCATGACGACGTTTCAAACTCGAGTCGTTGTCACCATTATAAGCATTACAAAAGCCTACTTAACAAAGAAAAATACTTATCAATTAACATAACACCAAAATATAAGATTGCACTTTCGAAATTCCGAGCCTCAAACCACAGATTACAAATCGAAATGGGGAGACACACTAATATACAAAAAGAGAACAGAATATGTACTACTTGTTCTATAAACGAAGTTCGGTATCTAGATTGCGAATATCATGCTTTCTTTAAGTGTAACAAATACAACGAAATACGATTAAATCATCTTTATAGCTGGTATTCTTCAGGCGATTCACTGCTAGATTTTTATACCTTAATGACCTCTAATGATGAAGCTGTTTTAAAAAAGTTATGTATGTATGTATATCACCTACTGAGAAATATCAATAACTAATAAAATACTTTTAATATATTTACACCGTATCTATTCTGTTTGTGTTGTTGTTGTTTTTTTGTTGTTTTTTTATATGTGTGTGCTTGAATTTAGAAATTGTCTTACCTCAACAATGTTAACATCTAAAAATATGAATAACTTAACCACGTGCTTTATACAATTACACAATCCATATATATATTTACAAACATGTTCCAAACGCAACTCTGTTAAGATTTAATAGCCAATTATAATGTATCACTATGTATTTTGGCCCAGAAGCCTTTGTTTACAAAATAAAATTGACTTGACTTGACTTGTTCACTAGTCCGACACAAATTGTTGGAAAACGGCTTATTTTCTACAATCGGCCCTTTTTTGCTCGATATTGAAGACTTGGCCAAGATTATGAAATGCCTCATAATTAGTTTTATGCCCACAACGTCCTGTACAGGAGCTAGCAATTTCCCGGGTATTCACACAACATGTCCGAGTAATATGATTTATTGGTGATATCTTTCTTCATAAACGCAAGCTAAGCCTTCGTAGATTATTTTCCTTTAAAAGACTGTAAGAATTTTAGAATCTTCAAAGGATAGACCTTTATATAATTATAATATGCCACAGTTACTTGTGGGAAATTTCACACTTTGTATGTGCATATCGAAAATGTATATATATTATGTTATTATTTTAATAGCGATAAAATAGAATTGTAAATCATGTTTATTGTTCTGAAAAATAAGCAATATTGAAGATTTTCGTTGATTAAACAAACGTACGCAAAGCTGAACACAATAAAAACGTTAAATATAAGAGAGCAGTATCTACAAAAAATACTTTATTATTCAAAATGTAACTTATTTAGAATAAGATGCATGTTCATATGTTCATCCAGATTCAGGATAATAATCTGCATGCCCATTGCAATATTCTTATCCGAAATTTAGCTAATGTGAAATTGAGCTGATCATTCATCCAGGAAATACAGTGACTTTACGTTATCAATTGCCATATAAATCAGCGAAAGATGACATAAGGTAATGTCCAGACTCAAAATATCGTCGTTTCACAATAATAATATGTCCTACCGAAAAATTGAAGCATCTAAGAATCAATAATTTTGGAAGAGGTCGGCGCCTTGATGCATAGAAATGGCATTGAATAATGATTTAAATGTAAATACGTCTAACAAAGCGATGTTAAGTAATATTTATTTCTTAGTCGACGACGTGTATTCAGTGTTAAATTGACGTTTAAAGAATTTCAATCTCCAACATAAAATGTCTAGACCTGTCAGAATATATAAACATTAACAGTATTCAATGCTAATTGAGAACCGAGTTATATCCCTTTCCTATATGAGCCGCATTCTGGGAAAACTGTGTTAAATGCATGTGCGCTAACCATGGACAATACTTTCCGCCGTAACTATATATAGATTAAAGCTGAAAGTGTCGTACCTGATTAGCTTGTGCGGACAGCACAGTCTAATCTGAGACGAGACTTAACGCATATGCATTAAGATCAGTTTTCACTGAACAGGCCTACCGGATACAAGGATATGCAAGGAACTTGCAATGGCAACACAATCTTAAATAAACGTTATTGAAAAAAATATATGAAACTGTATCAGAATGAGGGCAAGAACAAGTTCGAAATGAAAAGGCAAATTGTGACTAAAAAGTGTTGGCTATATATCAAGATAACCGGCGAAGTTTAAATGATAACTACGCCATGTAGCTTTAGGATTCAAACGTAAGCGATTGCAGTAAAAACAATATAGTTTGATCACCTCTAATTCTAAAGGCCGAAATTATCGAGGTTTGAATTAGCAAAATTGATAGATAATTTCTGTGTAGAGCTGCAGTTAGTAAGTGTGTTTAAAATATTAAATGTACATGTGATATAAAAGATTTATACGTTTGATTTTATTTGATTTTTCAAAACCTTGTTTACAGGTAATAACACAATACTTTGTATTTAAGCTGTTTTTGACTTCTAACATAATCTCAGATTTATGACTATACCGTAAAACATCTTGACTATAGTTAATCGTTGTTCTAAACCGAGATCAAACTTATACTTGCACAAATGCTATGGGCGGATTATAATGACCCATGTGCATTTATGCAATATTCCGTATGCACATAACTCTTAGTGTTTAGGTATACAAAGCAACTCACTGATATTGATATACTTCGCAAAATAACTGTGTTGTTTTACAAACATGAATAAACAGTTGATGCTATACAAAGAATGTGCAACAAGCCCTTTCAGAACTATTCGAATAATACCCTGAACATATTGAACATGTCCTATTGTAACGTTTTAATTGACTGGTTTACATTCATTTAATAAGTGATGTTAAACTTTTTATTAACTTTTAATACATCATTTTTATCCCTTATTATTCCCTTGCCATTAGCACATTTTTATCACAATTAGTTCCTATCACACAAGCATACGCTTTCTTAGGAGATAGACCAAGCGATCTATTATGTTGGCTTCAGATTGATTTGCGCCGGTTTTATCTGTTATCCACTGTTGACAAATGGTATCTAATATAATCTAATATTCGATGAATAGACAAATATTGCTGGGACTTATCCTACAATCTTTCGTATGATTTAGGGAGAATAGACGCAATAATACTGCTTTGCTATATTGTAAATGTTTCTTTTTAATCCGCTGTGGTCTTATGCTGTAACCATATAAGCATGCATCTCTAACAACAGAGGACGGTATAAGGAAACATCGTTCATCAGAGTGTTTTTTATGAAGCCATATTGCTCCAAAATTGACCGTCAAGGATGAAGCCTATAATTTGAGCCCCGATATGCGAAAACTGGTCTTAATGCATGTGCAAAAAGTGTCGTATCCGATAAGCATGTGCAGTACGCACAGGCTAATCAGCAACGCCACGTTTTGCTTTAATGGAATAAACGGAAATCCAGTGTAGGCGGAAAAGACTGTTTGCTTAGCCTTTACGGAATGAACAGGTTAATCAGGGACGACACTTTGTTATATGCATTATGCCTGATTTTTAAAGAACGACCCATACATTAACTAATACAAATTGGTTAATTTATTTTTACGGTTAATTTAACTTTTACATTTTGTCTAAAATGTGTCCATTATCCTTAGCCCAGACACGTTCTTTATGTATATAACATAAGTTTCAATAACAGGCAGACAACTTAAATGCCTGATGACCGTGCTCAATGAGGCTTTCATCAACGAAATGTGTTGCTTTCGATCTATGAAGCTTTATAACTGACTCTTTTTCTTCAGGAAACGGTCGAACCTTCCATTTTGGAAATAAAATAAACAAAACTAAGTAAAGGAGAGGTATTTTTACAAGGTGAACTTGAAATTTGGCGAACATGTGATCATTTTTAATTAGTGTTCAATGTAGAAGGGAACTATATTAGACCCATAGCAAAGAGCAAAAAGCCTTGTAAACGTTTAAGTTATACTGCTTTCAGAATTCCCATGTAGTATAATGGTACTAAACTATGTCGTTTTATTAATTTAATGGTATATTTCCTTGTTATTTTCGGAATATATTGGTTATAAACGTTTAGGAATAATGAACACCCGTCGTACAATATTTGATAAGATAGTAGCACCCTTTTCCTCTTCTAAATCAACTTTTAGTTATCCCAAGTATTACTTTATCTTCTTAAATAAAGATTATCCCTATTGTGAGTTTAATTGTTTTGTTCAATTCCGTGTAAACATGTCCCTGTAAATAAACAATACAATTTATAAGCTTTACTAGTTTGACATAATGCGTGGGCATGCGGCTAATTTCCCGCATTTGGCACGTGTTTACTCAAGGCTACAAGCTCGGCCATCTATATTAAGTGCCTTATAATTTGCTTAGTGCAAATAACGTTCTGTTCATAAGCCAGCAATTTCCGAGGAAAACACTCGTCCGACAAAAACTGATTTATTTATGAAGCATTTCTTCTGAAAAGTTAACTTATTCACTGTATTGCGCTTCATCGGTGCATACATACATGTATGTTTACATGTGACGAGTTTAAAGTATGTACATACAAAATTACATTATATTTGAGAAATACTAGTTGCTGTTATTTTTTGATGTAATGTAATACCCAATATGGTAAGAAGTAAAGATGCGTGGGAAGTAAAACACGAGTGCGCAGATGAGAGATTTGATATCTTTGTTCCTGACTGTGTGGGTAACAATTCGACAACAATATATTATAGGAAAATATTTTGTATTCTTACATGCACAAGCTTTTTTTTCGTGTGTATTTGCAATGCATGATAATTGAGAAGTATATTTGTATTTAGCCCCGACGTCGTAATATAAAGAATATTCACTCTCGAGTATTAATGACGTCATCTGAAAATAACGAGAATGTAAGAATGTTAGGATTTACAATAAGATCGATATTTTAACAGTTATAATATGCATGTGTCTCTTTATTGTGCTTTTCAGCCCATGCATATCGATTTTCATTATTTTTAAACAAATGTATGTAAAATTAAACAGAATTAGAAGTAAAATATAAGAAAACGATTAACAAGAAAATACCTTATTATTCGGTTTGTTAATTATGTAGATTCGTGTTAATTGCGCATTTTAAACAAGATTATCGAAAGTGACTTGCCTGTCAATTGCAATCTTTCTAAATGAAATTGGGCTGTTTGCTTCTATGTGATGTTGAGCTGTTTGTTCACTTATTCGAGAAATGCATTGCCCCAAAGGCATATATATCCATATAAATCATCCAAATATGACATAGGATCATGTCCAGAGTAAAAATATTGCTCTGTTCACAATAATAAGATTGCCTGACGAAAAAATGAAGCATCTGACTATCAATAATTTCGTGAAAGGTCGCCGACTTTTGTCCAAAGATATGGTGTTGAATAATGATCTAAAAGTAAGACCGTCGTACAAGCGATATTTTGATTTAAAGTGGGTATGCACGATTTTGTTAAATATTTATGAATTTATATAAAATGTGTAAACAACTTATTACACATATATTTAAATAAAAATTAAAAAAATAAGTTAAGAAGAACATGTGTCGAAAAATGCAAAAAATGCCAGATATTTAATTCTGAAAACGAAAATGTCTGTACAGTCGAATTCGCCAGTATGTTTTTCATGCATGTACGATGTAAATCTAAATTTAGTTTTACGGATCAGTTTAATTTTCTGCAACGATATCTATTCATACGGCGCACGAACACTAACTCCGATCCTAATTAAAAGACGAATGCTTCGGTTATTATAGGAAAATATGTACGAAATATCTTCGTCACAATTGGCTCGGGGCGCTTATTTATTTTTGCTGCATTTTATGAAATTCGTCTTCAATGTATAATTTGTATTGCCTATTTTGTAACATATTTTTATCAATACATTACAATTTAACACATATCAAAATCGTGCATACCCACTTGAATAGATGCCGACGTGTATATAGTGATCAAATGCTGTTGAAAGGATATCAATCTCAAACATACGATTGCTTCACCAGTCAAAATATACATCAAATGTGTGCAATTGTTCCTAATATGTAACCAAATAAGAATCCTATCGGGAATTGGGCTTTTCACTCATTCAAGGAATACAGTACCCTTAATGTATATATTTTTATATTAATCATCCAGATATGACATTGGGTTATGCCCAAACTCAAAAACATTTACAATGATACGATCGACGTACGAAAAATGAATCGAACATGGAACCTAATGAGAGCTTTTGTGAATCAATTATTTTCCGACATTTAAGCTACTTTGTTGCAACATATGGCACTGAATGATGATTTAAATATAATTCCTTTTCAAAGCGGTGTTGAGAAATATTAATTTAATAAATGACGACGGTTTCAAATACCGTTTAAAGAATTTTAATCTCAAAGAAACAATGAGTCAAAATATATACACATCAAAATGATACAATGGTCCGGAATAGAGAATCAGTAATTTCACTTTCCTTTATAATCGACATTTATACAAGGATTTTTTTAACTTTCAAAGCTTTCTTTATATTTTAACATAAATATGAAAATTGTATTTGCTGAGAATGTGCAGTGGCCGTTTGTTTTCTATTTCCGCATGGAACATCCCAAAGAGAATGGGAAATCTTTTGATTGAAAATATATCCTGCCAACAAATTGATCTTGCTAGGGTCATACATGAAGCAACTGTGAATCTTTAACCATTAAAAAAGGTCGGCCATTGTACAATGCGTTATCTTATTCACTCAAAACAACTCGTCAGGAATTGACCATGCGGCTATCTCACCATGTGAGATAAGCACTTCAATTTTTTATATGTGTAGGTGTGTATTTAGCCTATTCATTCATTTCATAAGGCATCTCGTAGAATCTGCGTTAAGTAACAATTTGTCAAACGTGTATCAAGCATTAGCAACTAAAATAACACACACGCAAAAACAAGAGCAAGAAAACGCCAACTCTCTTCTCTGTTATGTTTATAAAAAAAACAGTCAAATTTTGTATGAGCCTCCAGCTGGGACAATGTTGCTTAATATATGTGCGTAAAGTATCGTCCCAGATTAGACTGTGCGTAAAGTATCGTCCCAGATTAGACTGTGCGGTCCATACAGGCTACAGGCTAATCAGTGATGACACGCTTAATCAGACTTGAATTTTTGCTAAGAAGAGACCTAGTTTTCATGAAAGAAAAAATTCCATTAACACGGGTTAATCTTAATTGGCTCTTTTCGCGCATGCATTAAGTTCCGTTCGATGACAACGAGGTTAATACGTATTTTATCTGAATGCATAATTCGAGACAGAGCCTGCTTAAATCTCGTGAACCTAGATGCAATCTTCCCATTTAAAAGTTTAAACTGTTGAGAAATATGATTTTCCTACGTGGTCTTCATTTATTGTCATTTCCGTATGTTTTTATTTATTTATGTTAACGAAGGCTGAAATGCCGAATAACGTACTTATATTCTAATTAACTTACTGCTTATATAAACGCTGTAAATTATTGCGTATTCGGCGATTAATGCCCAACATATTTAAACTCAATATCAAGTAACCTAATGCACTAATTTATGTTCCAAAGTGAAGATTATGCCTACTGTGGGTGTAACTTTTGTATACAATTTTGTGTAACAACTTCTAGTATATTGGAAATACATAATTTAACCCATTTATGCCTAGCGTCTAGAAAAAAGGCCTTGGCAAACAGCGTAGACCCAGATGAGACGCCGCATGAAGTTGCGTCTCATCAGGGTCTGAGCTGTTTGCTTAAACGAATTTCTGTAAGAAATATTCTCAATATAGAAATAAATATACTAGAATCCCTAATTTTGGAAATAAATTGATCCAATTTAGAAGAATGGGAGAGTCCACTAGGCATAAATGGTTTAACGTTCACTAGTTGGACACAATTTTTTGGAATACGGCTAATTTCCCGCATTTGGCACGTCTTTACTCAATACAACAGATTTTGCCAATATTATAACTTGCATTATAATTTGTTTCATGCCCATAACGTCCTGTTTGGGAGCTAGCAATTTCCCGGCTTTACACACAGCATGTCCGAGTAATATGATTTATTGGTGTTATATTTCTTTATAGAAGTTAGCTTAGGCTACGTCGATTGTGTACCATAAAAATACTATAAGAATGTTAGAATCGTCAATAACATAGACCTGTGATAATTATATTATGCATCAGTCACTTGTGTGCAATTTCAGTTGCACACTATGTATTTGCATATCGAAAATTTACATATATTAAATTATTATTTTTGTAGCGATAAAATAGAATTGTAAATCACGTTTATTGTTCTGACAAAAAAAGCAATATTGAAGATTTCCGTTGATTAAACAAATGAACGCAAATATAAACATAATGATAAGCAAAATGTATGGGGGCAATATATTCAAGAATTGCTTTATTATTCAGAATGTAACTTATTTAGAATCATGTTCATGCGTTGCATCAGCTAACGGAAAATAATCTGCATGCCCATTGCAATCTTCCTATTCGAAATTTAGCTGTGTATTCCTATGTGAAATAGAGCTGATCATTCATCCACGAAATACAGTGCCTTAACGTTATCAATTGCCATATAAATCATCCAAAGATGACATAGGGTAATGTCCAGACTCAAAATATTGCTCCTTTCACATTAATAATATTTCCTATCAAAAAATTGAAGCATATTAGAATCAATAATTTTAAAAAGGTCGGCGCCTTGGTGCATAGATATGGCATTGAATAATGATTTAAATATAAATACGTCTTACAAAGCGATTCTAGGTAATATTTATTTCTTAAACGACGAAATGTATTAAGTGTTAAAATGCCGTTTAAATGATTTCTATCTCCAGCTAACCATTTCTAGACCAGTCAGAATATATACACATTAAAACTATACAATGCTAATTGAGAACCGAGTTATATCCCTTTCCTAACTGAGTCGCGTTCTGGGAAAACTGTGTTAGTTGCATGTGCACTAACCATGGACAATACTTTCCGCCTTAATTATATTTTCGTTTAGAGGCGAACTCATTTAAACAAACATTCCATCAAAGCTGCAAGTTTCGTCCCGGATTAGCGAGTGCGGACTGCACAGGCTAATCTGAGAGGACACTTAAACGCACATGCAGTAAGGCCAGTTTTCCCAGAACGCGACCAATATGATTGATAAGGATGTGCAAGGAACTTGCAATTGCCATTCACCCTTAAATAAATATTATTGACAAAACAAAAACAAGAAACAGGATAGCGATGACGGCAAAAACAAATTCGACATGAAAATGCAAATTGTGACTAAAAAGTGTTGGTTATTGATCAAGATAAGCGGCGAAGTTTAAATGATAACTAAGACATGTAGTGCTAGGGTTCAAACGTAAGCGATTGCAGAAAATATAGTTAGACCACCACTTATTCTAAAGGCCAAATTATCGAGTCTTGAATTAGCAAAATTAATAGATCGTTTCTTCGTAGAGCTGCAGTAAGTTAGTTTGTTTAAAATATTAAATGTACATTTGATATTTAAAATTGAAACCTTTGATTGTATTTTTTTCGAAAACTAATTTACACTTTATAGGAAAATAAATTGTATTTATGTAAGATGTATGTGACTTTCAACGTATTCTTTGATTTATGGCTATACCGTAAAACATCTTGACTATAGTTAATCGTTGTTCTAAACCGAGATCAAACTTATACTTGCACAAATGCTATGGGCGGATTATAATGACACATGTGCATTTATGCAATATTCCGTATGCACATAACTCTTAGTGTTTAGGTATACAAAGCAACTCACTGATATTGATATACTTCGCAAAATAACTGTGTTGTTTTACAAACATGAATAAACAGTTGATGCTATACAAAGAATGTGCAACAAGCCCTTTCAGAACTATTCGAATATTACTTATGCACAGGCCTCTTAAAGTTAAGGTATACAAAGCAACTCATCGATATTTATATAATGCACACAATAAATGTTTTGTTTTACAAACATAAATATACAGTTGTTGCTGTTAAAAAAAAGGTGGAACAAGCCCTATTCTTTTCGCATAAACACCCTGAACATATTGAACATGTCCTATTGTGACGTTTTAATTGACTGGTATATATTCATTTTATAAGTAACGAATCCGACAATGTTTAAGTTTTTATTTACTTAAAATACATTATTTTTATCATTTAAAATACCCTTGCAATTAGAATATTTATATCACAATTGGTTGCTATAACACAAGCAAACGCTTCCTTTGGAAATAGAACAGGCTATATATATTATGTTTACTAAATATTGATTTGCACAAGTTGTATATGTGATCCACTGTTGCCATGTGGTTCATAGAAAATCCAATGTTCGGTGAATAGACAAATAATCATGGGACATATCCTGCCATCTTTAGTATGATTTAGGGAGAATAGACGCAAAAATACTACTTTTCTATATTTTATATATTTTTAATCCACTGTGTTCTTGTGCTGTAGCCATATAATCATGCATCTCTACCATCAGAGGACAGGGTTTAGGAAGAATCGTTCATGATAGTGGAACAGGAACAACACTTTCGCATATGCGTTATGCATGTTTTTTTTATGAACAAATCTGAAATTAACTTCTACAAATCGATTAATTTATTTTTCGGTTAATTTCACTTTTAAATTCCGTCTAAAATGTGTCCATAATCCTTAGCCCAGACACTTTTTAAGTATTAAGCTTAAGTTTCAATGAGAGGCAGGCAACTTGAATGTCTGATGACCGTGCTCAATGAGAATTTCATCAACGAAGTTTGGTGCTTTCGATCTGTGACGCTTTATAAGTGGCTCTTGTTCTTCATTTGAGGAAATGGAACAACCTTCCATTTAGTAAATAAAAGAAACAAAACTAAGTAAAGGAGAAATATTTTTATAAGGTGAGCTTGAACATTTGCGAACATACAATCATTTTAAACAAGTGCTCAAGGCCATGTACATGGTTTTGTTATTCTGCTTTCAGAATTCCCATGTAATATAATCATACTAAACCATATCGTTTTATTTATTGTCATGGGATATTTCCTTGTTATTTTCGGAATATATTGGTCATACACGTTCAGGAATAATGAATACCCGTCGTATATTTGAGAAGAGAGTAGCACCCTTCTCCTCTTCCAAATTAAGTTTAAGTTATCCCAAGTAATACCTTATCTTCTAAAGAAAAGATTATCACTATTGTGAGTTTTATTATATTTTTCACTTCCGTGTAAACAAGTCCCTGTAAATAAGTTATACATTTTATACGATTTACTAGTTTGACATAATGAGTTGGCTTACGGCTAATACCCAGCATTGGACACGTCTTTACTCAAGGCGGAAGGCGTGGCAATCTATATTAAGTGCCTAATAATTTGCTTAGTCCTTTTAACGTCATGAGCTGTTCAATCCTATCTGAAATGGAGTTGTTTAATCCTATCTGAAATGGATCTGTTTAATCCTATCGAAAGTGAGCTGTTTAATTCTATCTGAAACGGAGCTGTATAATCCTATCTGAAATGGAGCTGTTTAAACCTATCTGAAATGAAGCTGTTTAATCCTATCTGAAATGGAGCTGTTTAATCCTGTCTCTGAAATGGAGCTGTTCACTCATTTAAGAAATACAGTGCCCTAAAGGTATAGATTTCAATATAAATCATCCAAAGACGGCATAGGATCTCGTCCAGACTCAAAATATTGCTCTGTTCACAATAATACAATTGCCAGTCAAAATATATACACATCAAATTGATACAATGGTTCAAAATATGCTACCGAATGAGTTTCCAGTTATTGCACTTTTATTTAAAATTGGCGTTTATACGAGGAATAAATGTGACTTTCAAAGATTTATTTATATTTCGATCTGAATATGAAAATTCCATTTGCTGAGAATGTGCAGTGGCCGTTTGTTTTCGATTTCCGCATGGAACATCCCAAAGAGAATGGGAAATCTGTTGACTGAAAGTATATCCTGCCAACAAATTGATCTTGCTAGGGTCATACATGAAGCAACTGTGAATCTATGACTTTGACATATGGTCGGCCGTTGTCCAACGCATTGTCTTAGTGATCAAAACGAAAAAACTCGACAAGAATTTACCATGCGGCTGTCAATATAATAACAGGTATTATTTCAATTTTTCATATGTGTAGGTGTGTATTTAGCCTATTTATGCATTTTATAAGGTATCTCGTAGACAAGTAACAATTTTTCAAACGTGTATCAACCATTAGCAACTAAAATAACACAATCAAAAGAACAAGAGCAGGAAAACGCCAAATCTAATCATTGTTATGGTTATGAAAATCATTTTTAATGAGACTCGCTCTGGGACAACGTTGCTTAATATATGTGCGTTAAGTATCGTTCCTGATTAGACTGTGCAGTCCATACAGGCTAATCAGTGACGACACGTTTAATCAGACTTGAATTTGTGCTAAGAAGACACTTAGTTTTCATGAAAGAAAAAATACCATTAACGTAGGTTAATTTTAGTTGGCACTCGTTCGATGACAACGAGGTTAATACGTATTTCATCTAAATGCATTATTCGACACTGAGTCTTCTTAAATCTCGTAAACATAATTAACTAATTAACTTAGTTTTATTTTAGTTAACAATTTTGTGTAACAACTTCTAGTTCATTAGAAATACACAATGTAACGTTCACTAGTCCGACACAAATTGTTGGAACACGGCTGATTTCTCGCATTTGGCACGGTTTTGCTCGATACTGCAGACTTGGCCAAGATTATAAGCTGCCTAATAATTTGTTTTATGCCCATAACGTCTCGTTCAGAAGTAAGCAATTTCCCGGGTTTAACACAACATGTCCGAGAAATATGATTTATTGGTGATTTCTTTCTTCATAAAAGTTAGCTTAGCCTACGTCGATTGTGTACCATAAAAATACTGTAAGTACGTTAGAATCTTCAATATATGATAGACCTTTGATACTTATAATATGCATTAGTCATTTGTGTGCAATTTCACACTATGTATGTATATATCGAAAATTTATATATATGATGTTATTATTTTCATAGCAATAAAATAGAATTATTATTCATATATATTGTTCTGAAAAAAAAGCAATATTGAAGATTTTCGTTGATTATACAAATGTACACAAAGAATACACAGTGAAAAGCAAACCATAAGACAGCAAAATCTACAAGAAATACTTTATTATTCAGAATGTTATTCATTTAGAATCATGTTCATGCGTTGCAACAGATAAAGAAAAATAATCTGCATGCCCATTCCTATTCGAAATTTAGCTGTGTATTCCTATGTGAAATTGAGCTGATCATTCATCTAAGAAATACAGTGCCTTTACGTTATCAATTGCCATATAAATCATCCAAAAATGACATAGGGTAATGTTAAGACTCAAAATATTGCTCGTTTCATAATAATATTTCCTACCGAAATATTGAAGCATATAAGAATCAATAATTTTGGAAGAGGTCGGCGCCTAGGTGCATAGAATTGGCATTGAAAAATGATTTAAATGTAAATACGTCTTAAAAAGCGATGTTAATTAATATTAATAATGTTAGACGACGAATACATATGAAGTGTTAAAATGCCGTTAAAAGGATTTCAATCTCCAACTAACAATTTCTAGACTAGTCAAACTCTATACACATTAAACGTATACAATGGATCGAAATATGCTACTGTTTGAGAACCGAGTTAAATCAATTTCCTATATTAGCCGCGTTCTGGGAAAACTGTGTTTAATGCATGTGCATGAAGTGTCGTCCCAGATTAGACTGTGCGATCCGCATGTGCATGAAGTGTCGTCCCAGATTAGACTGTGCGATCCGCATGTGCATGAAGTGTCGTCCCAGATTAGACTGTGCGATCCGCATGTGCATGAAGTGTCGTCCCAGATTAGACTGTGCGATCCGCACAAGCTAACCATGGATGATACTCTTCGCCTAAACTACATTTTCGTTAAGAGGCGAATCCCGTTTAACAAAAACTCATTAAAGCGCAATGTGTCGTTCCTGATAAACGTGTGCGGACTGCACAGGCTAATAGTAAACGACACTTTACGCAAATGCATTAAGTCCAGTTGTCACAGAACGCGGCCCGTATAATACGGGTACGAGTATATGCAAAGAATTTGCAATGGAGATCCACCCTCAAAATTAACCTTATTAAATTGAAAAAATCCTGAAACTAGATAAGAATTGCGGCAAGAATAAATTGGAAATGGAAAGCGCAAATTGTGGCTGAAAAGTGTCGGTTATTGATCAAGATAAGTGTCGAAGTGATAACTTAGAAACGTAGTGTAATGGTTCAAACGTTAGCTATTTAAGAAAATACATATTTCTATCACCACTTATTTTAAAGGCAAAATATCGAGGTTTGCATAAACAAAATTAATAGATCTTTTCTTCGAAGAGTTGCAGTCAGTGAGCGTGTTTAAAAGATTAAATGTACAACTAGTATAAAGATATGGTATGAAACTTTTGATTGTATTTTTTTTCAAAACCTTTACACTTACAAAGGTCAGCTGTATGTGACTACCAACATATTATCTGATTTATGACTTTTCCGTCAAATATCTGTGCTATAGCTAATCGTTGTTTTTAACCGAGATCGAACGTATACTTGCAAAAATGCTATGCGAAGATTATAAATACCCGTGTGCATTTACGCAATATTCCTAACGCCCAGAACGTTGTTTTTTTTTTTGTTAAGGTATGCAAACTATTTCACTGATATTGATATATGTGCAAAATAACTGTATATTTTTGAAATAGAAATATACAGTTGTTGCTATACAAAGAATGCAGTACAACCCCTCTCGGAACTATTCGCATGAATATCCGGAACATATTAAACATGTCCTATTTTGAAGTTGTAATTTACTGGTTTACATTCATTTTTCAAGTGCCAAATCCAAAATGTTAAACTGGGGATTTACTTTGAATCATTTTAGTACCTCATTTTTATCGAGTCAAAGACCCCTGCAATTAGCATATTTTTGTATCACAATTGGTTCCTAGCAACCAAAAATACACTTTCTTACGAAATATAACTAACACGCCATTTGTTATCTTGGCTTAATATTGATTTGCACAAGTTTTATCTGTGATCCGCTGTTGCCAACTGGTTCATAGACAATCTAATTTTCGGTGAATAGACAAATATTGCTGGGACATATCTTGCCATCTGCCGTATGATTTTGGGAGAATCGACGCAAAACTATTTCTTTGCTATACTGTAAATGTTTCTCTTTTATCCACTGTGGTCTTATGCTGTAACCATATAATCATGTATCTCTACCATCAGAGGACAGAGTTTCTACAAATTGGATAATTTATTTTTTCGGTTTATTAAACTTTTAACTTCCGTCTTAAATGTTGCCATAATCCTAAGCCCAGAAACGATCTACTAGTATTTAGCTTAAGGTATAATGACAGGCAGACAACTTGAATGTCTGATGACCGTGCTCATGGAGGCTTTCATCAACGAAATGTGTTGCTTTCGATCTGTGATTCTTTATAACTGGCTCTTGTTTGTCATTTGAAGAAACTTTTTTTTGGGAAATAAAATAACAAAACTAAGTAAAGAAGAAGTATTTTACAAGATGAACTTGACATTTGGCAAACATGCAATCATTTTTAATAAGTGTTCAATCTAGAAGGAATCTAAATTAGACCCATGGCAAAGCGGAAAAACGCCTTGTTTGCGGTTTAGTTATTCTGCTTTCAGAATTCCCATGTACTATAATGGTACTAAACCATGTCGTTTATTTATTGCCATTGTATATTTACTTGTTATTTTCGGAATATATTGGTCATAAACGTTTAGGAATAATGAACACCCGTCGTACAATCTTTGATAAGATAGTAGCACCCTTCTCCTCTTCTAAATAAACTTTTAGTTATCCAGAGTACTATATTATCTTCCAAAGTAAAGATTATCTCTATTGTGAGTTTTATTTTAATTTTCAATTCTGTGTAAACAAGTCCCTGTAAATAAGTAATGCATTTAATACAATTTACTAGTTTGACATTATGAGTTGGACACGTCATTACTCAAGGCGGCAG